>NC_056745.1:1437209039-1437346539 GCF_019279795.1 Protopterus annectens | reverse complement strand
ATGAAACCCAACAAAAGGAACTTCACTGACCTGCAAGGACTCCACAGTCACCCAAACCAACCTGTCTTTTAAAGTGTGTTTGATTGTATGCATTGTAATTCGGTAGATGCTTTGTAACAGTAATGGCTCGGCACACCACCAGAATGCGCTACTTCCTTTACATTGTCCCCATCCTTTTACACTGCTCTTCTGTCTCACAAGACTCAACACTAGATAAGGTAAAACCTCAGCTTTTATACTTTCAGCCTGCAACTGCCTTACCTCTCTATCACTCTCTTTGTTCTACTTTACATAAACCGTGCTCAAACTATTTTTCCACTCTGACATGGGGTAGCCCCACTCTGTTTGCCCTCACTTTGCCCAGGCTCACTCTACTCCACTACATTACCCCCATTCCCACCCATACTTACTCTATATTTATACTCTTAACACCCTGTAAGGGCCCTCCTCCTCACTCCAATTACCCAATCAATTCATCCCTATTCACTAAATCCTCCCCTATTTTGCTCTCCATTCCCCTACCTCCCATTCCTCCTACTACCTTTTAGCTCTATAGCACAAATCAGTTACCCTCTCTCCACCTCTGCTTTATCAGAAATCTTTCATCACTAACTGTTCCTTTCCCCTCCTCTACCTACTGCTCCTCCAGACACCTTCGTTACTTTGTTACAATATCTCCGTACAATCACTAACCTCACTCTCCTCATATTTATAATTACGCCCACACAATTCAACAGCATGCTACTGCAGGTCCTATTATCTCCCTTTAATTTCCTCCTCTCCAGGTTATCATCCTATCACTGTAACCTACTATATCCTCCTCTATCACTATCCTTCCCCAAGTAACATTCTCCTTCAATATAAACCTGAACTTCCAAATTGCACCCTCTCTCTACAGTGCCTCCTATATTCATTATCACAAACTAAAACATTTCAATCTTTCCCTCACTTCCACAAAACATAAGCTCAAACCCACTATCTACTACGTCTATTTCTCTAAACCCAATTTACTTCCTATTACTCTGATACCAGATGGGGACATCCACCCCAATCCTGGTGTATCCTCCTCCTCAGCAAACAGGCACCAACTCCCAACCTTTCCAATTCAACACCTGTCTATCTACTCAATAACTCTACAAAGTCTCACTAACAAAATCTCAGATTTACATGCTTGGATAGCAAACCACTCTCCTCACATCTTAACTGTCTCAGAAACATGGCTCAAACTTCATATCACAAACTCTGAAATTCTAGCCCCCGATTATAACATATTCTGACAAGACAGACTTTTCAAAAAAGGGGAGGGGGTGTTGCTATCATGTACTCAGAATAGCTAAATGTTTCCCCTTTCCCTACAACTCCCAGATTTCTCACCTGTTGAACTCATCTCTCTCAACTGCCACCTTAACCCACACAAGAAATTTGCAATAGCATATACCTCTTGGTAATAATATTCCATTTCTTGAATCTATCTTATCCTGGATCTCCCAACATCTACCTTATGAGACAGTCTTATTAGTTAATGTCAGTATCAATTGGAATAAATTCACCCCTTCACACCCCTAGCCTTAGTATAAAACTTTTGGGGTTCACTCAACTTATTTCTACTCCCACCCACATCAATAAAAACTCCAGCTCCTTTCTAGATTGGATTTTAACTTCCAACCCTAATCAGTACTATAATCCCAATACTTTATTAGACTCCTTAAGTGATCATCTCCCTATATCAATACTGAGAACCTTCTCATACCTCAAAACCACACCTTTACAGAGACTGCCGAAACCTGTCCAACTTCAACAAAGAAACTTTCGGCTACCAACTTTCTATTGTTTACTGGTTTCACCTATTCAACCTTCCTCTAAATGATGTTGTTCTTCAGTTTAATACTTTCCTAAACATACTAAACTCCCTAGCACCCATCAGAAGAATTAGGATAAAATCTAATCTTGCACCCTGGCTCTCCAAAGACACCCCTTCCACCATGAAACTTAAAGACATAACCTGGAAACAATGGACAAAGTCAAAATCTTATCTCCTCCTCCTTAAATTCAAATAACTAAGAAACCTTACCAAAAAATTATTGTCCAAGATAAGGAAATATTCTATGAAGAGATTAAATCTAGCCACACCTCAAACCCCCCAAACTTTTGTTACACCATGAGCAATATTCTCCATCCAGGGAAACCTTCTATCCCCAACCCCTTCCCCAAAAAACACCTCTTGAAACAGCCACCCTACTAAACAATTAGTTCATAGACTCTGTCCACAAACTATCCCCTCTCAACACTAACCAATCACAACCCCTCACCCCCTCTCCCACTGGCCTCCACTCAGCCTTCTCCTGGAAACCTGCCTATATAAAGTATTTTCTGCAGAAACTTAAACCTTGTTCTCCTTCCTTCAACAACCTACCCCCCCAATTTCTCAAACTTGCAGCCAATACTATATCCATTTTCAATCCTTATCAACCATTCTATCAAAGAATCCTCGGTCCCAGAAATTTGGAAATCCTTTTATACAATTCCACTTCATAAATAAGGCAACTGCACTGACCCTTACAATTTCTGACATATAGCTATCCTCTCTCCTCTCTCAAAAATCCTAGAGAAATGCATTCACAGACAACTTCTTAAATATCTACTCCAACAAAATCTCCTCACCCCCGTCTCAACAAGGATTTAGGCCCCACCACAGCACATCCACAGTCCATGTATACTGCACCCAAACTTTAGCAGAGGCAAGAGATAACAATAAAATGGTATCATGCCTATTTCTCGACCTCTCCAAGGCATTCAACACCATCTTCCCCCAAAGCTTCTTACTAAACTAACTGAACTCAATCTCTCTGCATCCACTTCTCTCTGGTTCTCTAGTTATCTAAATAACAGACAGCAATCTGTTAGATAGCAGACCTCCTGCTCACCTTTCTTACCTATCCAAGGATACATTCTAGGCCCCCTTCTCTTTAATATTTTTACTAACAATCTACGCTCCGCCTGCTGCACCTCATCTCTGTTCCAATATGCTAATGATTGTTCTCTTATTACCCTCTCTGACAGCCCTACCGACCTTCTCTCCCTCACACAGACTTCTTTTAACAACACTAAACATTGGCTAATCGACAACCAACTCATCCTTAACCCAACAAAAACCCAGCTTCTTCTTTTCCTTCCAAAATTTGTGTCCAACCTTAAAACTGGTTTCACTCTCTTCCCTAGACAACTTTATCATTCATGCTGACTTGCATACCAAACTTCTAGGAATCACAATTGACAATCAACTGAAATTTGACCTTCATATCCAACAATCCATCAACAAAAGCAATCAAAGACTTGGTCTTTTGTATAGAAAGAAAAAATTCTTATCCATCATCACAAGGACTTCACTTGCTCAAGCCTACCTCCTCCCTTGCCTGCTCTACGCTTCCACTATATTTACCCACCTCCAAACAAATCTTTTAACCAAACTTGAACAAACCTACAACCAGGTAGCCAGATTTGCCTGTAACTTCCCTTACAAATCCCATCGCTGCTTTGTTCTCAAACAATGACAGTGGCTTGAATTCCCTCAGCTACTCAAACTTTCTCAACTACAGATGACACACTCTCTATTTCACAGACCTGCAGACTGTCCCTCCTTGTCTACCCTCCCATCCCTACAGAAACCCTCACGTAGCACTGACCAACTGCTACGTGACACCCACAGGCCTAACAAAACAATAGGCAGACTACTTTATAAATGCTCTAGATCTTAAACTTGGAACAAACTCCCTACCAATTTAAGTTCTATCCAATCTTCTGTTCTTTTCAAAAGAGAACTGAAGAGCTACCTTGCTAAACCTCCCTGGGGAACCTGTCACCACCCTATCTAACTTTTACTTACCAGATTGTTAGAGTATAACAATTCACCTCTCCTGTCCCGAATATAACTTATAAATATCAGCACTGTGGTATCTGAGCTGTGTCACTAAGAAATACTCTACCTAAATCTCATCTTTTGTCTTCTGTTACTACTATACTCCCACCCCCACTTCTCCCAGCATTTACTTTCTTGACTCTCCTTGATTTTATTTCCCACCCCTCTACTTCCACCCCTCTATGTAATGCAACTACTTCCTCTCTACCAACTTGGTTAAATCATTAACTATATTTTAAGGGTTTTTTTCTGTTGACCTATTGTAAATATACATCTTTTTTTACTACACAGTCCTCTCTTGTAATTTTTAGCTATTGTCCTTGCTATATTTATACAAGTTGCTGTTTTTCATTATTGCATGAGTATCTGTTGCTTTGTACTCATATTTCACAGATAGCATGAATGTATGTAGTTATGTAACCAAATTCACAGTATTGCTATGTAAACTCTTTATTTGTTTCTTTGTGTGGAGCTTTCCTCCACAAGTCTCCATTGAAAATGGGCCACCAGCCCAGTGGACTAACCTGGTTAACAAAAGACAAATAAATAAAAATAAATAATTTGTATGTCTTCTGTAACCAGTATTATCCACTATAATTCATAGGTAAGTACTAGGCTAACTGCTCTTGCAGGCCTTTTTAAGTCTAGCCAGTTTCCCTTCAAAGGTGAGATTCAAACATTCCACCTTTGTGAAGTTACCAGCTTAACAATTATGCTAACTACCAACCCTAGTATTCCAGTCTGTTTTGTCTTATCAGTCCTTTATGTTTCATCAGTTCCTTAACTCTTCATTAAGCCACATTTTTACACCTTCTTCCCATACTAATTCCCCATCTTCTCTCTATATAAAACATTTAGAAAAAAGGGTGGTCTAGCTATCCAGAGAAAATCATAGTGCCCTTCTGTTACTCTCCCACCTCCTCCATTACAAAATTCTTCATGTCTTCCATGTTTCATTTGAATTCTCTCTACCTCATTTTACTACTTTTTTATCTTTTCCCTTTTCAGATTTCAGATTGTGCACATACGGACACCCTTACATTTAATAAATGAAATCTTATGGCTGTCTGAGTTTACTGTTGGTTAGCTTTTCTGAGTTCCACTCTGCATATTCTTCTCTAATACACAATCATAGCTGCTCAGGCTAGCTCTTATTAAAAGCATTGCTATCAAAATAATCTTTAATCTAAAAATCTAAACAAGATAATATTAATCTAAAACACGACTAAACTTTAAACCTAACACGTTTAAAAGCAGCCCTCATAGTTATACTTTATCAATACCACAGAAGCAGCAGAAACATATAAGAAAAACTAAACCTTTCTTAGAACTATAGTAGCAAACAACCAAAGAAACAATGCAGTCATAAAGGCATACATAACCAATATTCCTGTTTAATAAACAAACATTGCAAGTAATGTATCACACTGAAATGAAAAAGAAACAGTAACCCAAACCAAAAACATACAGAAACAAAATTGAATAATCTTTATGTGGGCCTGCTTATATGCTAAATGAAATATTGTGTGCTGCAGGTTCTGGGAACATATTTTGTGAGTCATGGCTTCACTCCTGTCATTGAAGTGGTCTGTTACGCTGACAGTACACGATATTTATATTATCAGTACAGCAGATCTTCAACAGATTCCATATGTAATGAATATAATTGGAGTAATGAATAATGACATTTTACTACATTACTGCAAACCTTGTGTTTCCTTTTTTGGGAAAAATCAGAAACTGGAGATTTAGAAAATAAACCCCAAGATGTCAGCGATGTTAATTTAGTCAGGATCAATCTGATAATATTAAAAGAGTTATTAATTCATCACATTTTTTTACAACTGTCTTTTATAGTATCTGTCATTGGCTGTTTAGAGGTTACCAGACACACATGATTCCCTGTAGAATAATTACTTTGACAGCGGTGTTATTGATGAGTCAATGCTTGACCTTTTTAGGTTTGAAGAAACACACAGTTATTTAGCTCTTCATGTGACCTAACAGCACAATGGAGACACTAATGATAAACCCTCTCTTTACTGCTAAATACTGTTCTCTTCTTCCCCGGAGTATCACTTAGTCATGCGTTAACATTTTAAGATATCAAACATTCTGTGCGTTGTTGGAAATGTCAACATTTTACTAGATTACAAAAGCTTTGGGGAGTTACAGTTCATTAAAACAAGACTTTCTTCATTGCCTTGTAATTTCAGCATAATATAAGAAAACAAATAAAACTGCATCATTGTACACAAACTGAGGGTTTCATTTGAGTAATCAGGAGGATTCAGCATGCATTATATCATGGGTTTCTTATATTTTTCTGACTATTAGGTGCCTAGAGTATTTCATTGTTTGAAGCTTACTATGTACACATTGTAAATTATTTTGCTGAGAAGCCCTTTTCTGTGAACTTCATTAGCTCATAAAATACTGAGACTTCATCTAGACATTATGTAGGTTAGAAAGCGTGAGTGAAATTATTAGGATGCTCCTATCCTTACCAGACATAAAACAGTAACTTATAGAAAATAGGGAAAGAGTGTGCACTGTGAACAAAATCACCACTCATCTCTCTAAACTTCATAGCGAGCAATCACATACACATTAACCTTTTTGCAGGATCGTTAGACAATAATTATCTAATCTTATTTCTTTTTTTATTTTCATGACAAATCTTGCCTCAGAATAGTCAGTAATGCATGATTACTATAAATCATGTCATTCTATATGATTGGGAACATATAACATTTTTCTTTTAAGACAGTAAACAGTTACTTAGGGATGTGTAATGTTTGATGTGTCAGTATTACTTTGCCATGACACAACACTTGGCTCTCTTGTACAGATCCCTGTGTTAATGGCATCTATGTGGACTTTCTATGATCTCCTTCTCTCTCTATGATGACTTTTGCCAGAGTTTCCAGTTTCCTTTCATGTGCCAAATACATGCCAGTAGATGAACTATTGAGCCTCTTAACTGTAAATTGCATGCAGGTGGATATGCAATGTGTGTGTGCGTTTGTGTGTGTGTGTGTGTGTGTGTGTGTGTGTGTGTGTGTGTGTGTGTGTGCGTGCGCTCGCACACATGTCTATGGGTGGATGGGTGGGTGGGAACACACATGTGCAAGTATGCAACTACATCTGTACAAAGATGCTTCCGTCCACCAGTGGAGTGAGACCTCATTTAGGACTGGCTTTCTTCCTTATGCCTGCTAACTTTTCCATTACGCCAAGTAAGATAAAGTGACTATTCGGAATGAATGAGTGAATGAATGAAATAATAACCAAATGACAAGAAAAACATTATTCAGCTCTTTTCATATGCTGTCACATGATATTTGATGTGTACACATTGTAGCAATATTGTACGGTGGCTGATTAGTGCTTTACTCTTGAATGATGATCATGGCATTTTAGATGAAAAGTGAGCTTTTTTTCTGTTAATTACTTTGATTATATTACAGTGACTTTAGAATAAGAGTACACATGTTCTGCTGTAGGTTGGGGGAACATATTTCCCTCCTAAAAGAAAAAAAATATTTATTTTAATTTATAGGTGAAGTAGTTTTTCAGCAAATGTCCTTTTTGAATACTGATAGCTAGATGTTGTATGTACTTAACAGTTTTCAGAGTTTGTAAGTTGAGGTAACATAGTGGATGCTGCTATTTCATTTACTGTTCCTGTCACTCTCCTGACATTTCATGGTGGTACTGACCTTATATTCAGAAACCAAAGTTCTCTTGTGAGATTGTTTAAATAACAGTTATGCATATGTTTGATTAGTATGTCTTCTGCTCCTCAGCTCTGTTAAAAATGCCAGACAAAGTTTTTCCTCAGTTTTACAATACTGAAAGTATATTTAAAAGTTACTGCACTTATCCAGTGGAATGCATGTACATGACTCCAGTGGAATGCATGTACATGACTCCATCTGCATTTTGATGCACACATGTAATTGCATGTGCAGTTTGATGAATATACATTGCTACTTGTGCATTTTGACGCATGTAGATTGCTCCATGTGCATTTTGTTGAACATGCATGCCTTAATGTTTAATTTGTTGCATATACATGTCATGTCTACATGTACATTTTGACACACGTGCATACTACGTGGGCATTTTGATGCATACATATGCCTAAATGTGGATCGTGAAGCATACTAATGCTGCATATGCATTATGATGTAGATACTTGGCTCCATTTACATTTTGATGCAAACGTATGACTTTGTGTGCATTTTTATGCATACATATGGCTTCGTGGGGCATTGTGATGTATACACATGGTTACATGTACATTGTGATGCATGCACATGACTCTGTGTGTACATTTTTAATACATACACAACTCCATGTGCATTCTGCTATATACACATGCTGCATAATCACTTTTGCCATGTTGGTCTCACAATTTTGGTGTTCACCGTTCAGTAGATTTTTGTAGATTAAATTTAATTGCAATGGGAGAAAACAACTAACAGTATTCACTACTTTTACTTCCAGGTTATATAGCCAGGCAAGTGTGTCTTTACTTGGGTCATTTCACCTGATCAGAAAATACATTGGCCTGTAATATAAGCACAACATAAATCTTCCCATTTCATACGAATATGCATAAGTAAAGATACACAGTTTCAGAAACTAAAATGGAAACAGTATTCAAACATTTCTGTTAGAAGCCAGCTTGAATCAAAATATTAATAAGAGATGGACAGTCAGAGATAGGTACTGTAGAATATGGCACTTGAATCAGAGTTAAAGGGGTGCACACTCTTCACTTGAAACAGCTACCTTAATATGAGCAGCATTTGTTTTCTGTCTTGCCAAATAACAGCTGTATTTACAAAACATCATAAACAAAATTCAAAAGCTGTTAAAAGTGCCAGATGACTGCTAAAATAAATGCATTCTGGTTGTGGAATGCAAAAGAATAGTTGTAAAACTGTTAAAACTTACTAGTTTATTTAAAGAATACAAATGTTTCCCCTTCCTGTGCTACTACATGAAAGCCTCATCCATTTTGTGAACTGTATCACCACACGCAATAGGCTGCAGATGCGACTGAGGAAGCAGATGAACTGGGAATTGGAATTAACAGTATTTGCAGAGAGTGAACATGAGTCACATGGCACAGAGAGAACCATACAAATGTTAAGTTATGCCACAACGAAACCCCTTAGATCAGATTTGGAGTCTTTGATGTTTTACTCTGTGATGATCTTAGGGTGAAACAAGAGGAAGACATTTTATACATAGCAGATGTATTTTATCTTAGTTCTTCAATGCCACAGTCCTATATACAGTTGTCATCAAATTCGGGTTGTCTGGAGAAATTTAAGCTGGTGTAGACAAATTTCGGGTTGTGATACTCTGAAACCATTCAAACTTGGATGTATTTTATTATTCATAGGTTCATAGGTAGGTACTAGGCTATTGGCCCTAGGATGTATATAACCTAGCCAAAAAGGTACCCTGGCTTTCGCCACCAAAGAAAATTATTTTCCTGTGCCCCTGTCGAGCAGAGCCACAGAAGTTATCCCCAGGGTGAATTTCCTATCTCCCATCCAATCATCAAGATTTTTCTTGAAGAGTGCTAATGAGGAACTTTGTTTGCTATAGATGGGTAGTTTGTTCCAGGGTATGGGAAGTCTCTGGGACAGAAATCTATCCCTCCAGCATGTTCTATTTATTGTGGTGACAAGGTTTAGGTCCCTAGAGCATGTAGCTTGGAGGGATTGGGATTTCTTTAAGTGGAACATGTCCAACAGCTCTGGGTGTGATATAGCTTTGTATGTTAGGCAGAGATCACCTCTGAGTAGGCGATATGCAATGAAGTAAAGCTGGAGTTTTTTGAGACGGTCTGCGTAAGGCATCTGTTTGAGGCCAGTAATCCTCTTTATGAGGTATTTCTGTGGCCTTTATAGTTGTTGTAGATGTCTGGTGAGGTACATACCAAAAGGGGCATTGTACTCTATACTGGGTCTAATGAGTGACGAGTAAAGGGGAATAATGACCTCTTTTTTCCTGGATGAGAAACCTTTGTGATGAGGTGTGCCACATAGAAGGATTTCCTGACTACTGTGGTGATGTGATTATCAAAGGAGAGACTACTGTCCACCTGTGTCCCAAGGTCTCTTATCACACTTTCTGTGTTAAGTAGACTACCGCCTATGTGGCAGTTCATGGATACAGAGTTTTTACCAAAAGTGATGACAATGCACTTTTTGGCATTGAGCTTGAGGCCATGGATTTGACACCAAGCATTTGTCTCAGTGAGGCCCTTTGGTAAGATGTCCACATCATTAGGAGTTTCGATTATGGCTCCTAGTTTGCAGTCATCTGTGAACTTCATTAGCCAAAGGCCTTCTGTGTTAGCCTGTACTTCTGAGAAGTAGATACCAAACAGGAGAGGACCCAGGACTGAACCTGTTCACCCTGTGAACAGTGTAGGTTCTGTCAGTGAGTCAGTTAGAAATCCATTTTGTGACATAGGGATTTATACCTAGTTTAGTGAGTTTATCTATAATTCCAGAGTGGGGGATGGTGTCGAAAGCCTTGGCGAGATCTAGATAGGGTCTGTAAACCACCTTACCCTCATCTATGGCTATCAGGTTTAGGAGACATGATTTGCCTCTTACAAACCTGAACTGGTTGGGGTCCAGCGTTTGGAGATTACCAATGTCATTGTTTATAAGTTGCATGATGATACGTTCCAAAGCCTTGCAGACCAGACTCATCAGGCTAAAGGGTGGTAGTTCCTGGGGTCTGTGGTGGCTCCCCCTTTGTGGAGTGGGATAATTGTTGCTTTGCGCCATTCAGTGGGCATGATGCCTGAGATGAGGCTATGACTGAACATGGTACTTAGGTGAGGTGCCAGTTCGTTGTTGTCAGGTCCCATGGATGGTGTGTTCTTGGCTTTGGATAGTGTGTTTTTTTACCTGTGCAGCCGTGATTACAGGAACTTTGCATTCTTCCAGTATAGAGATGGGCCCTTTAGGGGGGTAAAGTTAGCAGTGAACCTATCTGCCAGGATGTTGGCAATATCAGTTGGTTCTGTATATTTAGTGCCATTGTGCTGTAACTCAAAGTAGATCTGAGTGTTGCCATTGAGATTCTTGACATAGCTATAGAATGCTTTGTGGTTGTCTTTAGAATCAGTGGCGATTTTGTTTTCATAACTAGCTTTGGAGGATTTTATGATGGATCTCAGCTTTTTACTGAGGCTGACCAGGCAGTTCCTCCAATCATGGGATTTTACTCTTTTTTTGCAACAGTTTCTTTCTTCTGTTGTAGAGTTTGTTTATGGCAGGGGACCACCAGATTGGCTTCTATTTTTTGGAGGATAGCATCTTGGCTCTGTTAGGGATTGCATGATCCATGCACTCCTGTAAGTGCTTATAAAGTGCATTTGTGTAGGATTCAGCAGTTGTACCTCTATTGTCCGTCTGCATGGGTGTCGTGAAGTTTGCCACTTCTGTCTTAAGAAGCTTGAAGTTGGCTTTGGAGAAATTTTGTATGGTGGTTTCCCTAATGGGGGGTGGGGTGGGATGTGGATGTCTAGGGTGATTAACTTGTGGTCGGATCTGACCAATGAGGAATTGACCTCTGGTGTGGAACATCGGTTGCCCATGTTGGTAATGACCAGGTCTAGGGTATTGCTGTCCCTGGTGGGGGTGTGGATAAGTTGATCCAAGGCGTTGGAATTTATGAATTCCAGGAAACATTGAGCAAAAGAGTTGGTACTTGAGTAGTTTTTCCAGTTAATGGTGGGGTAGTTGAAATCGCCCATTACTAGGGTGTTAGGTTGTACCCTAATATTTTCCAGTGTATCAAGAAATGAGGAGTGGGAATCCTGGGGCATGGTGGGGGATCTGTAGCAAGCTACAATTTGGATTACGGTCTTGACCAGAGTTAATTGCACTTGGATAATCTCGGATGCATTATGCTGAGCAACTAGCCTGGAGGTATGGATATCCATAATGAATATGGACACTCCTCCACCTTTAATGCAGAGGTTGTAATGCAGGGGTGCTCTCTGGAGCCTTGAACCAGCTCTCTGTCACTGCACAGATGTCTATGTTCTCCATTTTAAGGAGTGCCTCGAGTGAGTGCATTTTGAGATTTAGACTTCTAGCATTGAGTAGCATTACCATCAAATATTGCTTGCTTGTACCTGTTACGGTGGTGAGTTTGTCATTTGAACCTTGCCTAAAAAAGGCACTATAGGGGTGGCAAGAGCCTTAGCCAGTATCCGGAATCCCAAGGGCGACAGGTGCAGGCCATCTCTGGCAAAGCGTCGTGGTCTGTCGATCATGTCATCCCAGGCAGACAAATACTGGATCCCCTTAGAATGACACCAGAAGCTTAGCTAATTGTTGAAGTCAGTCACTTTGCCCTTGTACTGTGGTATCATTCTAGGTGATGGCAGGATGCTACTCAGGGCTAGGATCATACCTGCCTGGGCTACAGGATTGGACAGCTCCTTCATGTCTCTTTTCATGTAGATCAGGGAGGTACATCTCAGGTTGTTCACACCAACATGGACAATGACAGAGTCATATTTGTACTTGTTGTGGAGTGACCCGAGTGCATGCGTTATGTGGTGGATCCTGGCACCTGACAGGCAACTGACAGTAACTTTCTCTTTGTTTAACCTGGTGAGTGGAACATCAGTGTGTCTGACTATAGAGTCACCTATGACTAGAGTGTTGGGTATGTTGTTATGACTTATGGGTTGTGGTTGAGTGGCACACTGAGTTTGTGGGCTATGTGTCTTTTGGGTTCTGTTAGGGGGGGTGGAGGTTGCTTGTGTTTCTGCTTTGGAGGTCCCTGTTGCATGGGCAAATTTTTATTGAGAGCCTCTGTGAATGTAGGTGTGTGCTTTGTGTTTCTATCTGTGTGTTTTGGTGGTGTTGGTTTTTGAGGGACTATGTGATGAGTGTGGTGTGATGCAAGTGTTTACCTTCTCCTCTTGACTGTCTAGTCCAGTCTTGGGTGAAGAGAGCTTTGCTTCCAGTTTAGCTACATAAGTGCATTTCTCACAGGTTGTAGTGTTGGGTGGTAGGATGAGAGGGTTGTCTGTGTACATAAGGCAATTGCTGCATTGCCCCAAGATGCCCAGATTCATCAGGTAGACAGGAGAAAACACCGCGAGCTAACCCTTAGATATGCCTGGATATGTGCTTATTTATTAAGTACTAAAACCTGTTTTCATCTAGACAAGTGAGAAAAGTTAAGTGCTGTAGTAATTTGTAGCTTATTTAGTGCTTACAACAAGTTCTGAACAAGTGCTGAGCTCAAAGAAACAGATTTGAGTGCTAAAACTAAAAGAAATGGCTAGTTCTAAGGACAAATTTGAAGAGCAGACTTTATGGCGCCAGGAATAGCTTAACCCTAGCTAAGTGTGGGGGGGGGGGGGGCTCAAATGCTTACAAACAGTCCTGGATACAGCAAATATGTATCTGGACTAGACTACTTACAGGAAAGGCAGTGCAGCGGCACACACACAGGTCAAACTACATGAGCCCTGCAGCTCTCTCACACCCCTATTTCATCAATCCTTATCTCATTCTGCCATTCCCTCACTTACTCTTGCTCATTCATCCTACCGCCTTCTTCTTTTTGTATCTGTCACACTTCCTCTCATTTCTCCTCCTCTTCCCTCTGCATGCCTCTTATCTTTTCTCTGACTTCTCCACATGGTATCCTCTCCTGCAACTATTCTCACTTGTCACTTCTACTGTCTTCATATCTCTCTATATAAGGATATGCTGATGTCCATGTAGCCTAAGCCATCTCAGACACTAGAGCTACAATCTCTTGCTCATAATAGCTTGCTGCAACCTGTTGTTTTTGTATACTTCTGCACACTGTGTATATTGTGAGCACCTACTAGAGGGCTTTGTAAATATGTTTGACTCATATCTGTTATATTCTACTTGTGTTATCTGGAGCTTTTCTTCCCAGGCCTCTGCTGAAAATGGACATCTATCCAGTCGGACTATCCCGATCAACAAACATAAAATAAAATAAATAAATCTTATCCAAAAAGCTCTGCCAAGCATAATTCCATTTTTTCCATCCATGTTTTAACACTCTGAACTGCTGCTTGAAATAAATGTTGTAGCATATTCTTGCATTTGTAACTATGTATATATTTTTAGCATATTCTTATATTTGTAGATACTGTTTTGTTAATTGCTTATGTGATCCTGTTTACCTAGGAAAAAGTAAAAAATCAAGAACATTATTCACTTGCTCATATAAATATGGGGAGATTCCTCAAGATTGGAGACGTGCTTTATTAAACCTGTCTTTAAGGGAAAGGGGAGTAGGACAAACCCAGAATCATATAGACCCTTAAGTCTACTTTCAAGTTGTGAAAAATAATGGAGAAGGTAATATTGAATAGGTTATTGTTAGAACTGGATAGGTTAGGACCTGAAACCATATCAGCATGCCTATGTTGAAAATAGATCTATTGCCACCTGTATCATGATGTTCTATAACAATATAATAACATCTATGAATGAAAAATTGTGCTGTGATGTGATTTATATAGATTTAACTTCAGCATTTCATAGAATCGTACACAAAACACTGATCAGTAAATAAGTACAACTAGGTGTTAATGTACTCTTGATAAGATGGATAGCTGCATGCCTTACAAATAGGACATGGCAAGTATCATACAGCAACTGGACAGCTAAAATCCTTGGTTACAGTTACGGTATCCCACAGGGCTCTGTCCTAGGTACTTCTTGTTTAGATTGTATCTTTCAGACTTAACTTTTTTATCCGAGGTGTTCTACAGTCTATATGCAGACGACCTTAAATTGGGTAAACTGATTGCATGTGTTGCAGATAAGATATGTCTGCAAAAAACTTAATTAAATTGGCCATTTGGGCACATGAGAATAATATGCTGATAAACACATCAAAAATTAAGCATATGAGATTTGGGAGGCATAAACTGAAAGGTGAATATTTCATATAGCACACAGTGATTGAAACTGTAGACTCATTTAAGGACCTGGGTATATGGATAGATTCAACTAAGAGTTTTTCTAATCATAACAACCAATTGGTTAAAGATAGTTATAGAATTATATGTTGTATAAAAAGATTTAGAAAGTCTAGGAAATAAAAAAATGAAGTAATTGTTTGTTAGGTGCATTAAACTGAAACTTGAGTATTGAATAAAAATATGGAAACCCTATAAGAAAACAAGCTTGAGTGAAATGGAAAGAGTGCAGTGGAAATATACTAGGAGCATCCAAGGATGAGAAAATTTAACTTATTATGAAAGACTAAAATATGTGAAGTTGTACAGTGTCTCATACAGATATCCAAGAGGAGACCTTATTCAGGTATATAGGGCATTCAGAGACAACTACGTCTGGGAATGTTTGGGGTTATCAAAAAGTGCTAGAGAATCATCAGATAACCTATGTAGAATATTCTGTAGGAATGAGAAGTGTACTAACTGGTTCCCTGATAGAATAGCCGATGCATGGAACAGACTACCAAATTACATTAAAGCAAGTACTAGTGCAGGTATTTTTAAGAACAGCCTGGGCACTTATTATGGGAGCAAGTATTTTGGTATATTGGAAAGCTAGAAGGGCATTAATGCCTGTGCTTGAAATATATGTATGTATGTATGTATGTATGTATGTATATATGCATGTATGTATGTATGTATGTATGTATGCATGTATGTATGTATGTATGTATGTATGCATGTATGTATGTATGTATGTATGCATGTATGTATGTATGTATGTATGTATGTATGTATGTATGTATGTATGTATGTATGTATGCATGTATGTATGTATGTATGCATGTATGTATGTATGTATGTATGTATGTATGTATGTATGTATGTATGTATGCATGTATGTATGTATGTATGTATGCATGTATGTATGTATGTATGTATGCATGTATGTATGTATGTATGTATGCATGTATGTATGTATGCATGTATGTATGTATGTATGTATGCATGTATGTATGTATGCATGTATGTATGTATGTATGTATGCATGTATGTATGTATGCATGTATGTATGCATGTATGTCTGTCTGTATGTATGCATGTATGTATGTATGTATGCATGTATGTATGTATGTATGCATGTATGTATTCATGTATGTATGCATGTATGTAAGAGCATTCTGAAGCCATATAGCTAAAAGAAAGCAAAAGAACAGCATTAAAAAAAAAAAAAAAAAAAAAAAAAAAAAAAAAAAAAAAAAAAAAAAAAAAAAAAAAAAAAAAAAAAAAAAAAAAAAAAAAAAAAAAAAAAAAAAAAAAAAAAAAAAAAAAAAAAAAAAAAAAAAAAAAAAAAAAAAAAAAAAAAAAAAAAAAAAAAAAAAAAAAAAAAAAAAAAAAAAAAAAAAAAAAAAAAAAAAAAAAAAAAAAAAAAAAAAAAAAAAAAAAAAAAAAAAAAAAAAAAAAAAAAAAAAAAAAAAAAAAAAAAAAAAAAAAAAAAAAAAAAAAAAAAAAAAAAAAAAAAAAAAAAAAAAAAAAAAAAAAAAAAAAAAAAAAAAAAAAAAAAAAAAAAAAAAAAAAAAAAAAAAAAAAAAAAAAAAAAAAAAAAAAAAAAAAAAAAAAAAAAAAAAAAAAAAAAAAAAAAAAAAAAAAAAAAAAAAAAAAAAAAAAAAAAAACCCCCCCCCCCCCCCCCCCCCCCCCCCCCCCCCCCCCCCCCCCCCCCCCCCCCCCCCCCCCCCCCCCCCCCCCCCCCCCCCCCCCCCCCCCCCCCCCCCCCCCCCCCCCCCCCCCCCCCCCCCCCCCCCCCCCCCCCCCCCCCCCCCCCCCCCCGCCCCCCCCCCCCCCCCCCCCCCCCCCCCCCCCCCCCCCCCCCCCCCACCCCCCCCCACCCCCCCCCCCCCCCCCCCCCCCCCCCCCCCCCCCCCACCCCCCCCCCCCCCCCCCCCCCCCCCCCCCCCCCAGTGGATTGCCACCTATATGGTAGCTAGGGGTAACCTTGTTTTTCCCAAAGGGTATGACTATGCATTTCTTGGCATTTAACTTTAGGCCATGGCTCTGGCACCAGTTATCCGTTTCTGTGAGGCCCTTCTGAAGGATATCTGTGTCAGATGTGTTTTCGACTATGGCCCAGTTTGCAGTCATCTGCAAACTTTGTCAGCCATAACCCTCCTGTGTTTGCTTGTACTTCAGAAAAGTAGATGCCGAACAAGAGTGGACCCAGGACTGATCCCTGTGGGACACCACTTGTGACAGGCTTTGAGTCTGACATGGCTCCAGCAACTCTGACCCTGTGGGTTCTGTCACTTAGCCAGTTTGCAACCCATCTTGTGATGTATGGGTTTACATTCAAGCTGATGAGTTTTTCGATGATACCTGAGTGGGGTATTGTGTCAAGGCCTTTGCCAGGTCAAGGTAGGCTGTATGGACTGCCTTTCCTCATCAATGGCCTTGGTGACTGTCTCAAAAAGTCAACCAAGTTTAAAAGGCATGATCTGCCTTTGACAAAGCCAAACTGGGTTGGATCCAAAGTCTGCAAGTTCCCTATGTCTTTATTTATGAGTTCCATTATGATCCTCTCCATGGCTTTGCAGATAAGGCTTGTCAAGCTAATGGGACGGTAATTTCAGGGTCGGTGGAGGCACCGCCTTGTGAAGTGGGACCACAGTCGCCGGCGCCACTCCTTGGGCGTGATCCTGAGGTGAGGCTAAGATTAAACAGCTGTCCTAACTGCGGGTTTAATTCCTCATTGAGTTCTAGGCGCACACAGCTGGGGACATCATCCGGTCCCATGGATGCTGTGTTTTTTGATTTGGAGAGAGCAGTTCTCACCTGTTGGAGATGTTTGGGGGCTACAATCCTCTGGTATAGATATCTCCTTTTGGGGAGGGGGAGTTTGCACTGAACCTGTCAGCCAGTATGTTGGCAATGTGTGTAGGTTCAGTAATCTTCACATCATTTTGAACTAATTCTGAGCATATCTGGGAGTTTCCTCCTAGGTTTCTAACATAGCTAAAGAAGGCCTTATGATTGTCTTTTGAGTCCTTGGCGATTTTTCTCTCAAAATTTGCCTTGGATGATTTTATGAGAGCTCTTAGTTTTTACTTATAATGATCAAAGGTGTCTTACCTTTCAAGGATTTTGCTCTATCTTGTAGTAGCTTCCTCCTTTTGTTGTAGAGCTTGTTTATGGCTGGGGTCCACCAGACTGGACGCTTGCCTTTGGTACAAAGAGTCTTAGTTTTGTTTGGGATTGCCTGATCCATGCAGTCCTGTAGGTGCTGGTAGAAGGCATTTGTAAGTGATTCAGCGGTTTGAGTAATGTTTACCACTGGCTCAGGGGCCTTAAAGGAGACCACATAGTTTTAGAAGTGTGAAGTCGGCTTTTGAGAAGTTTTCACTGGGGGGTCTTTTTATTTCCAGGTGGGCGGGAAAGAAGTAATTGTTTGTTAGGTGCATTAAACTGAAACTTGAGTATTGAATAAAAATATGGAAACCCTATAAGAAAACAAGCTTGAGTGAAATGGAAAGAGTGCAGTGGAAATATACTAGGAGCATCCAAGGATGAGAAAATTGAAGTTATTATGAAAGACTAAAATATCTGAAGTTGTACAGTGTCTCATACAGATATCCAAGAGGAGACCTTATTCAGGTATATAGGGCATTCAGAGACAACTACGTCTGGGAATGTTTGGGGTTATCAAAAAGTGCTACAGAATCATCAGACAACCTATGTAGAAGATTCCATAGGAATGAGAAGTGTACTAACTGGTTCCCTGATAGAATAGCCGATGCATGGAACAGACTACCAACTTACATTAAAGCAGGTACTAGTGCAGGTATTTTTAAGAACAGCCTGGGCACTTATTATGGGAGCAAGTATTTTGGTATATTGGAAAGCTAGAAGGGCATTAATGCCTGTGCTTGAAATATATGTATGTATGTATACATGTATGTATGTATGTATGTATGTATACATGTATGTATGTATGTATGTATGTATACATGTATGTATGTATGTATGTATGTATACATGTATGTATATGTATGTATATGTATGTATGTATGTATACATGTATGTATGTATATGTATGTATGTATACATGTATGTATGTATACATGTATGTATGTATGTATACATGTATGTATGTATGTATGTATACATGTATGTATGTATGTATGTATGTATGTATGCATGTATGTATATATATATGTATGTATGCATGTATGTATATATATGTATGTATGCATGTATGTATATATATGTATGTATGCATGTATGTATGTATGCATGTATGTATGTATGTATGCATGTATGTATGTATGCATGTATGTATGTATGTATGTATGCATGTATGTATGTATGCATGTATGTATGCATGTATGTCTGTCTGTATGTATGCATGTATGTATGTATGTATGCATGTATGTATGTATGTATGCATGTATGTATTCATGTATGTATGCATGTATGTAAGAGCATTCTGAAGCCATATAGCTAAAAGAAAGCAAAAGAACAGCATTCACAACTTGGTTTATTGTAAAAGATAAGTAGTTTCATCTTATAATTCAGACTTCATCAGATAAACTCATTCATTTAAAAACAGTTTAATTACTTCCACTTCTTGTCGCATGGCTAGACCAACTAATTTCATTTGCTACTTTGCACCACATTAAAATCACATGAGCAAAAATGTTACAGAACATTTAAAGAAGCAATACTAAATATCCATTCATTCAATACATAAAACAAAAAGTTTTCAGCTTTCATAAACTCTCATTTTTAAAACACTATTAATAGATATAATCACATTTAATCCTGGTGGCACTAAATAATTTAACTATATCTGCCACCACAGTTCACTTCACATTGTTCTATAGTCCTCCTCCTTGGGCCACCCCTAGGACTCCATTCTACTTTCTCTAATATAGAAAATAAAAAAAAATAATAATGGTCCCTATTATTCATAATATGTTTCTATAATGCATATTTTTTCTTTATTTATTTCATAAATGTGTTCATAGATGTGTTCCTTCAGTTTTTGATGTTTTTCTTAAGTAAAATGTGCTGTAGGGATTAAAACTGCGATACATACTACCCCCTGTGTATTACAATTACACCTGCCCAATAAATTTAACTTTCTCATCCCTACATTCAAATTATTGTCAGTAAAATATGATGCCTTTGCTTGCAAGCCCCACATTTTGTCATCTTATATTTTATGTTCACAGTTTTTTCTGTTACTATATTTTCAAAAATGTTCTTAAAATGTGTGTCTCTCTTATACACTAGTTGCGAACATTCTCCTTATTTGCTTAATAAATCTCTGTCATTCCTAATAAGTTTCCAATTTTTTATCATAATATCGGCAATGGCTTTACTATTTAGGTAATAAGTAGTAATAAACGTTGGACTATTATTTGCTATTTGATTGGTCAGTATTACTTGTTCATTCCCTTTTGTGGGTTCCTTTCATTATTTTGGAATTGCACACACTCATTTATAATTTCTTCAGGACCTTTCTTATATAAAAAACAGGGCATATATTCCTTGACTTCTCTTAGTTGTCACTTCATGTTTTATGGAATTTATTAATGCTAATGGGTAGTCAATGTTCAAAAATATAGTTCATAATAAACCGCATTCTTTTTTAAACTCTCCAAAGTCTGAGACCATCTTTACTGCCCTTTCCATCTGGCCTTTTACAACAGTCTTCTTCTAAAAGCATGAACGACTACTGGAAAAATGCAGAAATGATTTTGAATAGGTTGCCTTCCTGTATATACTAGGTGTCAAACCTTTAGTTATACTATCTTTAGTTAATTTAGCGTCAAAGTAAGATATTGAATCCATACTGATATTGTGTGCAAATCTAAAAAAAAATTGTTTGTGTTATTGATATAATTAATGAATTCTGATATTTTGCATTCACCATCTACCCATGCTATAAATATTTAATCTAAAAGCATGCATGTAGACACCAGCATGATTTATATTGACTGATAAAAACAAACTTACTCTCTCATAATGCCATAATGGCATTTGCATACAATGACCGACAAGCTGCGCTCATAGCTATTCATATTCTTTGGTGAAAATATTGCCCTTCAAAGTGAAAATAATTAGTATATAAAATGATTTCTATAAATTGACTTAAAGTGTTAACTTTATCCTGATCTAAATGCAATACATCTGTCATAAAGTCTGTGAACCATGTCAATCCTTGTAGTTGCAGAATACAACTAATTAAGTCACGAACATTAATAATTATAAGTATAACTTTTTCAACATTATCTAAATTATTACATTTATTGAAAAACTGGCATGAGTTTTTATGAGTTATTCAATATTCATAACCTCATTTTTTTAATCTGAAATCTATGTAACATGCAATAAGATGCATTTTAGAAGTGCCAGCATCCCCTATTGGCTTAAATGGTGGATTCTGAATTTCTTTGTGGATTTTTGGAACTCCGAAAATTGATGGAATCTTTGGCTGTGTCACATTCATAAATTGATAACAGGAGGGACAGATCTGCCCCTGCATGAGCATATCATATAATTGAACATCAATGTTTTTGTATGATACCGTTAATTTCATTTATATAGGTCTTGCTTTAAGTAGCATCATATAAAATATTAAACTTTGATTGCATATAGCCATATTGGTTCATGATCACTAAACCAATGCTCTTATCAGGCCGCATAAATCACAAGTTATTACATGTTCTCAGATCATTAGTCATATCCCATTTGCCGTATAATGCCACTGCAATAATATACATTTTTCTAGTTGATATCTAATGTCCATTTCATAGATGTCTTCATACATACTTAAACAGGTTGTAGATCAGGATTGTATATGCTAGGCATCCATAGGTCATTTTCACGTATATCACAGTGCTACCACCCATAAACATGTTTAAATTGAGTTTTCTAATATATATATATATATATATATATATATATATATATATATATAAATTCAATTCAGTTTTAATTTTAGTGATATTGGCCCGTCTTGATGGCATAAATGCAAGGCATTTACTAAATAATTCTATGTGTGCCTTCCTGATGCTATAGTTACTGTAAATGTAAACTTTAAAATCATTGGTTGCTTTAGAAACAATTAAAAGTAATCTGAAACCTGTTCATTATTTTTATATTGTTCTTGGTACCCATTCTCCTGGAATGGTTCTCTGGTCAGTAATTGGAGGCAGTTTAATTGTTTGAACTCAGGTAGCCATTCAGAGATGAACTGCTCACGCTCTTGTTCCGTATTCTCTCTAAATGTCTTAAAGGGAGATACTGCAAAGGATAATTATTATCTTGTTGTTCCCAAACATCATATGTCTCATGCTGATGTTGTTGAGTTTCCTCTTGTTGTAATTGGTGACTATCCTCCCTATTTTGACCTGTTGGGGTTGTGAATATGCCCAGTCTTCCATATAATCCTTGCAATCATGCTTGAAGTTTTTAGTTTTACACTGTTGTATACTGTTGCACTATCTATCTATCTATCTATCTATCTATCTATCTATCTATCTATCTATCTATCTATCTATCTATCTATCCATCTGTCTATCTCATTAAAAACAGCAATGTGCTTCATTTTGTATTTATTGTATAATAAATTCTGTCTTATTGAGTTATCAAACCTTTTAATATCAGAATATAAAATGCCCATTTCCTTGCTGTTATGCTTTATTAATAGCTGTATTAATTCACAGCCATGGTGATCAAACATTGTTATTAGCTCTTGGTGTAGAAGAGAGTGCTGAATAAGACCTGTAGGGTACTTCCATGTTCTGAGGCCTTTAAGAACTTGTTGGCCCTTAATACATTTTTTAAAATAATTGTTTTCTTGTTGTAGTTTGCTATATTTTAAAAGTTTTCCCAATATTCATTTAACTGCTTTTCTAAATTCAATGACACTCCTGGATTAAAATTAAATTCCATAAATCTACTGAGGCATGAGTCCAAATCCGTAGAATTATTACTCTCAAAAAAGCATTACCACTGCTTAGCTGTCAGCCAGGTTGATTTTGCCATTGTGCTGGTGTTATATTATCACATTGAGGCCTAATTCCTGCTTCATTATGGCCCATACAACAACCTTGATTTCCAGCACTATAAACATGTTGAGGTAGTTGTTGACTAAGTTGTTGAATGAGTAAAGTGAGGTTATACAACGCTCCATTAAGAATTTCAAATCCATTTGAATTAACCGAAAATTGTAAACTGCTGTATTCACACAATGTAATAGTGAATAGTTTATCAAACCAGTCCACTAAAAAATGTTACTACTAACTAATCAGAAAAAAAAGCAAAAGAACAGTATTCGCAACTCAGTTTACTGTAAAAGATAAGAATTTTCATCTTATAATTCAGACTTCATCAGATAAACTCATTCATTTAAAAACAGTTAAAACACTTGTGCTTCTTGTCACATAACTAGACCAACTCATTTTACTTCTCTCTCTATACATACATATATATACATAAATATGTATATATATATATATATATATATATATATATATATATATATATATATATATATATATATATATATATATATATATATATATATATATATATATATATATATATATATATAATGATAGAAAGATAGATGATATAGATATATATTTCCATCTGTCTGCAGATAGATAGATATAGATATAGATATAGATATAGATATAGATATAGATATAGATATAGATAGACAGATATTTATTGAGTCCTAAATTTCCCCTGATGAATGCACCCTTGGTGAGGATTCCCAACTTTGACACCACCAAAACGAACATTTATTTGTTAAACTTTAAGAGTTTTCCTCTCCACAGTGAAAACACTGGTCTTACTCTGTGAAACTTCACAGTCTCATCCCCAATGATTCTTCAAGAAAAATCTATCCCTTCCTCAGATGTTTTGCAACTTTTATTCCCCCTACAGGAGCAAAGAAGGTACAAGGCAACTGGTCTAGGAGACCATTTCCATCTTGCCAGATCCCACAGTTAGGCCTTGCCTCCCTTATCAAGAATGACCAGGCTGGTCATACTAGAGGCACATTTATGAATACCCTTCTAGTTGTCTAGCTGCTTTTTAAAGGCAGATAGTGTGTTTAACTTAGAGAGGAAGTTGGTTCCATATCTGAGGTAAATGCAACTTAACAAACCTATCCATCTATCTTGTCTTAATTATTTATTTTTTGGAATAGATTTAGGTCTCTGGCCCTATGTACACTTGGGGGAAATCATTAATACAAGAGTAGTGCATAAGTTCACTCATCTATTCAAAAACAATCTGTATTTTAGTAATTTATTAATGAGCAGCCTTTGAATTATGACTAGACAATAAGGAAACCATGCAAAATATTCCTTAATTATTTTGGACGAGTCTCACTAGCATCTTAGAACTACTCACTGATATGCTATGAACACATCTTTGCTTGCAATTCTGCAGTGCCAAAATAGGCCCAACCTGGGGTGCTCTACATAAACTCCAGCTGACTTCATTATGCTGGACAGTGCTTCAGTCACTGTGTTTTAAAAACTAAACTATCTATTCCCAGTGGGGAACCACTTGACTGATAAATTTACACTTCTTGTATCATCCTTGTTTAGATATTTACCAGATTAGAAGTCTTCCTGACAGCAAATGTAAAGTCCTTCACAATATGGCTGCTTACATAGATCTTTAAAGCACCCGCATGTGTTTCTCTGCTAAGATCCTGTGGGGATTCCACATTTCTTTCAACAAGGAAGCAGGAAATGACTAGAACTGCTCATGAATATGTGGCAGACACTAAATCTTGTTTCCTCTTCCCAGGTTAGAACCAAGTAAACATCAGGATAAAGAGGACTGTTAGAGTTTTCATGAAGTAACTGTATAACAAAGTTGCTTGACTAGGGTGTAGCATTATGATACAATAGACATCGAGTTGGAGGGGATAGTTTGTTCTGGAAGCACCATGAAATCTCTAATACTGCAGGGTAACATTTGAGCTCCATTGCCGTTGGAGCTGCTGTACCAGATTTACTAAATCTCATTCTGCAAACAATGAGGTCAGTACTGGTAAGTAATATTAAGTTTACAGTGTGAAATGAAGCTACTTCTGAGTCATTGGTACCCTTCTGTCCATATAAACCTGTAGCATAGCAGTTAGATGCCAGCCAGACTACAGAGTCAGGCAAAGACACAAACTGCCTCAGTGGTGTCACCTGAGGTCTTGATGTCCCTTAGAAGAATTCACAACTAAATCCCTAGTGTCGCAGATGCCAGAAGATCCAGAACAAGAGTGAGCATCCTTTCATATCAATGATCAACACTGAGACTATCTTTATACTATTCTCTGGTGGTAATAACCTAGAGTGAAGCCTTTGCATTGGTGTGCTGTCTAGATTATACAAATGGTCTGCTTAAATGGTGAAAGTATTTAGCTGCCTTGTAATCAGATGGCAATATGTCATTTGAAATGTTCCTTCATAAGAGGAGGCCATGGCTTTTCTGCAGGAAAAGATAACATCTCCCAGTGACTGATCTGAGAACTGTATGGCCATCTAATAAAATACCCCCCCAAATAAAAATGGTTCACCATTTACCAAAGAATGCCCTGCCAGGAAAGTCTGTTGTGCTTTCAAAGCCCTACTACTTAACCTAAACCAAGAGTTAAAAAAAAAAACACTAACAATATGAGTATAAATGTACGTTGTGTCCTGAATCTAACAAGGGACATTGAACAAGGTAGTTGTTCCAAATTCCCATATCAGACAAGTCTGAGGCTTTAGTGGATGAAGAGACAGATTTAGAAGGAAGCTCATGAAGTGTGCAGTGCCAAGAAAATGCTGGTAATCACGGAGTTGTACCGCAAATATTATCAAAGCATGTAGATGCAGATACATTTAGAGGACTGCACTGTTTCCATTATACCAACAGGAAGCAATGGCTAAAAGAAGCCTCTCATGGCAGTCATGGTAACAAGATAGCAGAGCACAGCTACTGCCCCTTTTGTTGTGAGAATACTGTAAACAGCGTTTCTTAGATTGCATGAGTTTTGTAGATTTGCCACTTCAGACATGATCTGGACTAAGAAAGACACACTGATAAATGCTGTATATGCCTCAGACGCTTCTAGAAGTAACTTAAATTGCTTTCAAAAAACAAACCCTTTGTGAGACATTTGCATGGATTATTTTTAGTGTGATTTAAGCATCATATACCCACTTTGTTCGCATTCATTGATCTGCATTGTTAGTAACAGCTTATAGACTCTCAGTAAAGGTAGAATTGTGATTCCAGCTGGTTTGCTGGGGCTGAGAAACATTCCTTAGCACACACCAGGTGTTGTGAGTATAAGTGCAGCAGAAGAAGGTAGAGGTCCTTCATATTATTTTAAATTTTTAAAGGAGAAATGCAGTCATGGCAATAACTACAGAATATTATGAACATTAGTATTCTAGAGAAAACTATAATTTCCTGGAATAAATTCATAAGGTGGGAACTAACATATTTTTTAGACAATAAACAAATTCAGTGAAGGCCCACTATAGCTGCCAGTTTAGCAGTTTGGAGAGGACATAGTTGTATAGCAAAAATCTCAAAGAAGGGGGTGTGGGATACTGGTTCACGAGAAGTTATGAGGTCTCCCAGGAAGCACACATGCAAAAGAAAGATAAGCATGTGTTGGATAAATTGCAGACTTCATAAGGGGCAAAATACCTTTATTCATTTTTTCTCTTCATGGCAACAAACTAAAATGGCAAATACTAGTAATAGTCTATTTATATCTGTAATGAATATAATATAATCCAAGATTCTTTCTTGGATGGATCCAGCCTCCAGAAAGAATGAGACAGTAATCCATTGAAGTTGCTGTAGGACCTAATATGCGACCATTACGTGGCTGATGTTACTGTAGGAAATGTATCCAAACACTCATGCGATAGTTATTCTGCCTCATGTTTATATAGCAGATCAGGTTATTGGTTAATTTCTATTAGCATCTTGTCTGTATGTGTGCATGGGGGGGGGGGGGTGATAAGGCTATAGAGACTCTCTCCTGTGTCGTGACAGCCAGTAAACCCATTATGTGCCATCTGTCATTGCAGCCCGTGCATCAGACATCTTGTTATGAGGAAGGCTGATCCTCTCACATTTCCAGATCTGGAAGCATAAACCTTTTTGAGCCAGCCATCCCACATAATACATTCCTTAATCCTAAACTGAAGATGCAGTTGCCTCCAGGTATAGAAGTAACTTGAATAAAGTTTCACAACTAGGGGATCAATCAGATCACTGATTTATGGAGCATAGAACACATAGAGAATCTCTACTTGTAATGCCATCACTGCAGTAGCACACTATTACAGACATTTAAGCCCGTGAGTTGTTAATGAGTATTTTCCATTGTAGTTTAGGGGTTAATTAACTTACTATCCATTTGTTGACTGTGTGAGTCACTTAACCAGGCGCTTATTTTGATCATGCTTGAAAAGAGGCAACTCCGCTTTGCAGTTTTATCTGGTTAGATACACACACACATACAGTATATATATAAATAAATGAATACATAAAATAAATACATAAAGTAAATACAGAAATGTATCTATACATACATAAATAAATAAGTGACTGCTGTCTTTGTCTCCTATCTCTGTGCTATTTTGCACTAAGTGTACTGGCAGGGTTAAGCAGGTGTGTGCATGTACAATATGCTACATTCTGCCCCAGTAACACACTAATGAACTATTTAAACAGTGTTATGTTTAAATCTCTTCGTTCTGGTGGGTTTTGCCTTGTATAACTGAATTATATGGCATAATAAGGAAGCTGGTAATGAGATTGTCTGGAGGGAGTAAAAGTACACTTGAGGGACTTTACTGTTCAGTGTAGAATTCACATAGATAAGTTACTATAGCTGGAGTTTCCATGTAGAACTAGAAATGATGTTACAAGAACTCTAGAATTATATTCAATGGAAAATGTTGTACCTGGCTGTGTAGTACAGACCTTTAGTATGTAACAATGGTAGATTTTTAATTTCTGCAATAAGAACTGTGTGGTACATGCCTTGCCATGTCAGTGCTATTTTACAACAACCATATGCTATGGCACTGGCAGTTTTTTTCTTCCATCTTATTTTGTAGACATATCTGTTTTTGTAACACTTGTATTTTATTTCACCCATAAATGAGTATAGTAGTCCTTGCACTACTGACAGGTAACGAGCCTGCTTTCTAATTTATAAAAATTA
Organism: Protopterus annectens; assembly: GCF_019279795.1. Classification (NCBI taxonomy): domain Eukaryota; kingdom Metazoa; phylum Chordata; order Ceratodontiformes; family Protopteridae; genus Protopterus; species Protopterus annectens. The sequence goes on along the minus strand of NC_056745.1, from coordinate 1,437,318,359 downwards.
TGTTTTGACATATTATATTACTTGCAAGCAAAGAATACTGGGTTTATAATGCATTGTTCCTCATTATTAGAGTTTCAATTCTGAGATGTATAATTTTGAGGTCTGTGCTTTGCATGCAGAAATTATGCTTAATTAGATTTTTCTCTTGCGCATGCCTCTATGGATCTCCTCAGAAAATACATGCTGCACGTATATTATAATAGGTAAGGGGATGACCAAGAGACCTTTGGTACAGCAGGGATGCTAAATATCAGCTAATCCTGAGGTAATATTCGCTCAATGTTTCAGAAATTTTAAATCATTCATATCTTTAATAGTATCTAAGAACACTATGACAAAAAGTAGTACTGTACAGAAGAAAAAAGAATCTCATTTAACAAAATCAGGCAAATGAGTGTAAATTTGAGTTGTGTGTCCAAGAAATAATGAGTAATTGTCACAATTTCAGGTATTATTAAGGGAAGTCAGATCAGCCAGGAAACGTCAGTCACTTCACAGAAATGCAGTTCCTGAAATGTACCATTGTTGTTGCACATTTTAATAAAATTGACAGACCAGTGCAGTTATCCCCTAAAGACACATTCCACAGCTGCTGTGTACAAGATGCTGTACAGCACCAATTTGCAAGAAAGTATCATTAGGGAATGTTTGCATTCGTTGACATTTTGCATTTAAATTGCACGTATGTTTCTGAGTACTAACACTGCAAATGTGACATTTAAAACTTGGCAGCATTGAATATGCATGAACATACTGCTTAGATTTAGAAGAGAGAGCTGTGGCGTTATATATTTGAATAGGGTTAAACATCGTTAAGGTTAGAATACAGTATGAATGATGGTGGTTCTCATAATGTTTAAGGTGTTGACCTCACAGACAAGAGGTATAGAGTTTGATTCTCATGAGGGAAGTTGGCTAGTCTTAAAATGGTCCACAAGGGCAACTAGGCTAATGCCTTCCTAAAACTGTTATATTTAATAAAGACATAAGCAATGCTGATGCACTGTCAGAATTTTGAACGAGGGAATCATTAAACCATATTTCTGTACTTAGCTGTGAAGGATGTTCCACACAGAGCAAAAGAGATAAAGAGCAAAACTCTTATTATCTTAAAAACTCATTTTTTCAAAAGTATTACATGTAATCAGCATTATTAACTGATGATGCAGAATACCTCATCTTATTCATGTATTTTAGTTTATTAACTGGGAGAAAGAAACTCATCACAGACCCTTTTTCACTTATATCCTAAGCCCAATGGCAAATACAAATAAATTTCTAAACTTTGTCGTCGTCATCATCATCATCATCATCAGCCCACTTTCCCCAGTTTTCTACATGGGGTTGGGGTATCATGTCAACTGTCACCGTCTGTCTCGATTTAGTGCCACTCTTCTACCTTCTTCGACAGTCATACCTGACTGTCACAGGTCTTCTCTCAAACAACCCATCATTCCCTTTGTTGGATGCCATCATTTCCTCTTACACTCTCTTCCTGTCTATCCCATATCTTCAAATTGTTTTCTGCAGATCTATCTGGACCACCAGAAACGGTTGTCTTTGACCTTCTCTGCAATTGCAGCTACTTGGGCTTCTGCCCTGAAGTCTTCATTCCTTCATCTGTTCCACAGTGTGCATCCTACCACCTGTCTCAGGCTCAGTCACTTCATCTCCATCACCTCTAGCTTCCTCACCTGCTATGCCTTCACTGCCCAGGTTTCTATACCATATAGCAGTTTTATACACCTTACGTTTCAGCTTATTTGGCATTCTTTTGCCATACACTATTACTGACACAATGTGGCAGTTGTCTGCAGCCCCTCTGATTCTAACTTGGACCTCCTCATTCAGACTTCCCTTGTCGTCTACCATCCCCTCCAGGTACTTGAAGCTGTTAATCTATTCCACTATTCCCCATCAACCTAAATTCTCAGCTTCTTCTGATTTCCACCATTTGGTGCCATTACAGCTGTCTTACCCACACTCATTTTCATCCTGTGTGCCTTCAGTTTTGCATTCCATATCAATATCCTTCACTGAATTTCTTGCTCAGAGCCTGCCTGCAATGCCACATTGTCTGCATACAGCAGCTTTATTGATCTGTTCCATCCTACCTGCTACGGTAGTCCATCAGCAGTATCAACAGCAGTGGGCTCAGAGCTGAACCCTGATACACCCACTCCCACTTGGAACCCCTCTGCGATCTATAACTTGACAAAAGATTCCAGTACATGGGATTGTCAAACAAAAGCAATACATTTGATACACTACTACTTGCACAGAGTATTAATCAGGTAATGAAGCAACATTTACAAATTTCAATGAATTGCTACAGTGCAAATGATACAAGGAGAAAGCAGGTGATCATAGGATGATACTTTACGAAGTACTGACAAAAGCAGAGTGACTGTAGAGTGTGCAAGTTTGTAAGTCAGGCCGTTCAATGACTGCAGAAAGAGCAAGGCGTGAGTTAGACATGAATATTGACAGTAGCTGAAATGTAGGGTATTTATTGATTGGAACCACATGATAAAATAAACGTGTACTGTCTTACCATACACCACCTCCTGTAGTTTCAAGAATTACTCTTTCAACAAAGGTGTCATTATATATGCATGGGTAACATATTCTGCAATTTTAGCTTACCTTTGTCTTTGAGTGTTTCATTAAATATTGAGCAATCAGAAGAGTGAACCTTTTAACAGTGATTATGTTAGATCGAATCTAAAATGATGAAAAAAAAATATTACATATACCAACTCTAAGACTGTATAAAAAACAAGATAAGGGCCAATTCCCTGACCCTTTTGCTACATGGTCTTGCACAAAAAGCAGTCAGCAAAACCACCATTAAGTAGAATGTTCACTCATATGAGTGTCTGCTCTTATTTACAGCAGTAAAAAGTCTTCTCATATGAGTGTATTATCTATAATACTCACTGTACATAGGACACCACACAACACGCTCCAGAGACCTAAACCTCATTATCACAATCAGCAAAACATGCTGGAGGGACAGGTTCATAACCCAAAGACTGCCCACGCTATGGAATAGACTTCCCACATATGTCATGCAGAGCACCTCAGTAGCCCTCTTCAAAAGAAATCTTGATGAGTGGATAGGAAATAGAAAATTCACCCAAGGGATCACTCCAGTGGCTTTACTCGACAGAGGCACTGGGAACTAAGGTCAGGTGGCACTATGCCAGGGCACTTCTATGGGCTAGGCTTGTAAAGGCTCCAGGACCATTAGCCTAGTACACACCTATGAACCTATGAACCTATTACACAGATGTTGAAAACAAAAATTATATTATATGAGGCTGAATGTCAAATGTTTCTGTGATGCAATGTAATATTTAGTGCTGGATGTGCTTTACCACTATGTAGTACAGTGTGAGATGTATAACCAACATTTAATTACCTTCAAAAAGATTTTCAAGGTGCCTGGATGATTGCAATGCAGGTACTATTTGTGACAATGTTCAAACCATCAGTAAATAAATAGCCTGATAGTAGCTAGCTAGCTAGACAGATATGTGTGCGCGCGCGTGTGTGTGTGTATCTATATATCTATATCTATAAATATATATATATATATATATATATCTATATATATATATATATATATATATATACAGATTCACTTTATAGCATCAAAATACTGAATTATCGAAATTCAGTATCACAAAACTATAAAGTCGAATCCCCTAAATGCAGAACATAGACAAATGTGAAACACAAAACCGTGAATCTACAGACTCCCATCAAACACATATCACACACAACAAAACACATACATACACCAGCGTACATACCTCCCAGCACTTCCCTACAATAAACATAACACGCATGCACACAACCAAACACATACACGCACCTACCCTTAGTATATGCAGGGGGGAAAGCCCTTTTGCACCCCCCATGTGGGGGTTGTGCCCGCCATGTCCCCTACTTATATATATTAACTCTGAGGTCGCACAACACTCCAAACCACATACAACCCAGCATTGCACATTCCACAGCCCCCCGCACAAGCACACATAACATACACACAAACACCAGCAATACCAACATTAACACATTCACACTGCACAACACCTACCCTAACCCACACCTCAAACACCCCAACACACTTAAACAAACACAAACCTTCTCCAAAACCTCAAAAACAGTACACTTACCTAACATACTATCCATACCGTGGGTTCAACATAATCCATTCGACACCTCCAGGTTCGCGGTTTCCGTCCGTTCGACTTTACAGGCTCGAAATTCTACAATTCGATATTTTAGCATTTCAAGAATGTAAAGTGAATCCATATATATATATATATATATATATATATATATATATATATATAACAAATGGAAGACGCAATTCTTCGAATGCATCTTGATCGAACTTGAAAGCACGAAACAGCAAAATAGGAAAATGGCATATAAGTGATTTCTTTCGATTTCTTTCCCTGGGAAAAAAAATTGCTTTGCCGCCTCCATTACTTTGTCGTTTTTGTCACTGTAGTGTGATCTCAGAGTTGGTATATTTAAGTAGGGGGGTATGGGAGGTACAGCCCTCAACATCGGGGGGTGTGGGTGGTGAAGCCCCCCACTATATGTAATGGTTTGAAGTTTTTATTTTTATTATTATTATTTTTTTTGTGTGTAACAGCGATTTTTTTTTTCCCCTGGGAAAAAAATCGCTATTCCGAGTGTTCAGGATTTTAAACTTTCGCTTACATGGGGTCAGTAAATCAGCATTTGCTTTTGTAAGTGTTCGCTGATTTAATGTTGTTGTTTGTCTTTCGGCTTTTTCCCGGTAAGGGGTCGCCACAGCGGAACTCCGGTCCGCTAATGATTGGCAGTAGATTTTTACGAAATGCCGAGGTGCCAGCTCGACACCCAACTTTCAACAAAGGCACACCCATTTATGCATGCATTTCTTTCGAATGCTACGCAACCGCAGGGAGGACATGCAGGCTCACCAGAGAAGGCACTCCCAAGCCAAGCCGAGAATCAAACGGGAGAACCTCTTGCTGTGAGGTAACAACGCTACCGCTGTACCACCGCGGCAATCCATATATATATATATATATATATATATATATATATATATATATATATATATATATATATATATATATATATATAGATAGATATATATATATATATATATATATAGATAGATATATAGATAGAGATATATATATATATATATATATAGATAGATATATAGATATATATATATATATATAGATACACACACACACACACACACACACACACACACACACACACACACACACACACACACACACACACACACACACACACACACACACACACACACACACACACACACACACACACACACACACACTAACCCACTAGGCCACACAGATCTTTATATATAAATATATATATATATATATATATATATATATATATATATATATATATACACATACACACATACATATATATATATATATATAGTTAGATAGATAGATATAATGGGTCTATGTCATTTGATTGAATACTCAGTTGACTGAATCCAAATATATCAAACCCATTTGACAGAAGAGCGTAGATGTCGACAGAAAGCACGTGATGGTGTCATTTCTAATTATAAGAGTTATTAGGAAAGGCAGGCTAGTCGGGTATGTGTGTGGTGTCATTTCTAATTATAAGAGTTATTAGGAAAGGCAGGCTAGTTGGGTATGTTTGTGGTGTCATTTTTAATTATAAGAGTTATTAGGAAAGGCAGGCTAGTCGGGTATGTGTGTGGTGTCATTTCTAATTATAAAAGTTGTTAGGAAAGGCAAGCTAGTCAGGTATGTCTGTGATTTCATTTCTAATTATAAGAGTTATTAGGAAAGGCAGGCTAGTCGGGTATGTGTGTGGTGTCATTTCTAATTATAATAGTTATTGGGAAAGGCAAGCTAGTCGGGTATGTGTGGAATGTACTTGACAGCATCGTGTCATACCCCAAGATCTGGAGATGTTTGCTTTGTTTCAAGCACTGATTCCCTCAATATAGTGCTTTTTTTTTTCCATGATTGCCCAAACAAGAAATTAGCATATATCAGTAAGAGGGTGTGCAGGAGTGGGGAACTTCACCCCTTCAAAAACATTTTATCGTATATTTGTTTTGGAAAAGGTTTTCTATCACAAAAACATTTTAAGTTTCTGTAAATGAATTTTCAGTCAAATGGGTTTGACCATTTGTGATTCAATCAAATGAACATGAACATTTGATCAAATGACACAGATCCACACATACACACACACACACACACACACACACACACACACACACACACACACACACACATATATATATATATGTATATATGTGTACATATATATATATATATATATATATATATATATATATATATATATATATATATATATATATATATATATATATATATATATATATATATATATATATATATATATATATATATATATATATATATATACATACTGACCCCTACTAGTGACCTCTCTATTACTTTGCCTTCAACTACTTCTAACTTTTTTCTACCACACCATTTCAGGAAGGGTCAGTTGTATAACTGCTGCTCAATGTGTCTTAAACCTGAATGTAATGTTATGTATATATTACGTTGAAAATAATGTTATGTTCTGTGAAGAGTTTTATAATAAGTTAGTAAGTACTATATGTGCTAAATGCTGGTATTACTTATGACTGTAATCTGCTTGAAACTAGCATTTACTAAATGTTCAAAGTGTATTATTATCTTGGAGCTTTTTTTCCCAGGCCTCCTCTGAAAATGGACTTGTATCCAGTCGGACTATCCCGGTCGACAAATGTAAAATAAATACATATATATATATATATATATATATATATATATATATATATATATATATATGCATAGATATATATATATATATATATATATATATATATATATGTATATATATATAGATGTGTGCGTGTGTGTGTGTGTGCGTGTGTGTGTGTGTGTGTGTGTGTGTGTGTGTGTGTGTGTGTGTGTGCATGTGTGTGTGTGTCTGTGTGTGTGTGTGTGTATATATATATATATATATATATATATATATATATATATATATATATATAGATATATATATATAGATATATATATATATATAGATATATATATATATATCGATCTATATATATGTGTGTGTGTGTGAGATATATAGATAAAGGGGTCCCCTTCAGAATGCCAAAATTCAAAACTTCGAAACCCATATGATCGCAGACCATATGTCCAAAGTTTTGAAATATTTCAAAACTACCGACATTCTGAACGGGAAATCGCATCCAGAGCGGACCCGGAGATTTCCCTTGTTCTTGCTGTAGTGCGTTCTCGGAGTTGGCATATTTAAGTAGGGGGGGTGTGGGGCGTGCAGGGGGTCAAAGCCCCCTGCTATACACAGTTCAGTGAGTGTTTTTTTTATTTTTATGGGTCTAGTTCTCATTTTCGAACATTCAAATGTTCGATCATATGGTCTCGGCCATATGAATTTCGAACATTTCAGCATTCGGTTATTTGAAGTAGACCCAGATAAAGATATATATAAATAACTTCAGAAAAGAAAGAACATAAATCTTCAACTTGCAGATGGTACAAAGCTGTAAAATGTCCCCTCAAATCAGGTAATCCCAATTCTTCTTGTTCTATTGGAAGGAACAGCCTATCCCCCCCCCCAGATAAAATCATTCACATCTTTATTAATTACAATCCACAGCTTCTTTGGCTGATAAAAAATATGTTTCTCCTCAGTATAAATATAAACTGACTAAAACATTGTACTGTTTGTATCTTGCTATCCATACCTATAGGCAAGAGCTTCCAGTTTCTTAGAAGGGAGCATTGTATTCTATTAATGGTTTGATTAGAGTTGAGTAATGTGGTGTTATAACATCCATAGACCTGGATGTGATGCCTTTACTTATGAGATGCTTTCCTTACCAGCATAGACACCTGTTGGTCAAAGTTCAGATTGCTGTTGACATGTGTTCCCAGATTTTGCACCGCTGGGTTTGAGCTTAGAGGGGTGCAGTCAATATTGTATTTAGTGGTGAATTCCGCTTTGCCAAATGGGATAATAATACACTTTTTACATTTAGTTTTAGACAGAAACTTTGGCAGCAGTCATTTGTTTGTGTTAGTCCCTCCTGTAATATGATAACATCATTGGGAACTCAATTATTGCACTTAGTTTACAATTATCAGCTAACTTAGTAAGCCAATGGCTGTCTACTTTAGTCTGGGCTTCAGGGAAATAGATTCCAAATAATGATGGGTCCAGTACAGATCCCTGTGGTACAACTTTGGCAGTATGTGCTCTGTTGGTGAGCCAATTAGATACCCATCTAGTGATGTAAGGGTTAGCACCTAGCTGGGAGAGTTTTTCAATGACACCTGAGTGGAATATTGTGTCAAAAGCTTTGGCTAGGTCCAGATAGGAGGCATGCACTGTCTTACCTTCATCCAGGGCTTTGGTGACTTTCTCAAACAAAGTCTAGCAGGTTCAGTAAGCATGATCTACCCTTAACAAAGGCAAACTGATTTGGATCTAGAGTTTGAAGGTTGCCTATGTCCGTGTTGATAAGGTCCATGATGATTCTTTTCATGGCCTTGCAGATGAGGCTGGTTAGACTTATGGGTCTATAGCTCCCAGGGTCAGTTTATAGCTTCCCTTTATGCAAGGGATTAGTGTTGATGTTCTCTATTCTAGTCTGCTGGTACATAGCCAATATGCATGCTATGTTTAAAGAGAAGGGCAAGTGGGTCAGCTAGGTCCTATTTTAGATTGCTTAGCAAGCAACCTGGGATGTTATCTTGTCCCATTGAGGCCATGTTTTTGACTTGGAGAGTGCAGATATGACTTCATCTCTAGAGATACAAGGTAGAGAATTGGTGTCAGGTATACTTTTGGGGTATGGCTGGTAGGGATAGGAGGGGTGAAGTTTGGACCAAATCTGTCAGCTAGGAGGTTGGCAATTTCCTTTGTTATAGTGTGAGTGGTACTACCTACTACCAATCTGGCACATAGCTGGGCACTCCCTTTTATATTTCAGATGTACTTATTCTGTTAATGCTGTCAGTTGTTTGCCACCCCTCCACAAAACCACATTAATCCATGTCTATCAATTTTGGAAATACCTTTGTCATTCTTTTAGTTATTATAGGCATAAATACTTTACCATCATGGTTTAAAATTGAAATGGACCTAAATGAAGCTGAATCGGATGGGTCTTTATCACCTTTTGGCATTACAGCCACCACAGTTTTTTTTTCCCAGGATGTTGGTACTTCTCATCCTTTTAAAATACTGTTAAACAAAACCTTCCAGATCTTTATCACTTTCTTCCCTCTTAAATTCCAAACTTCCATCAGAATACCATCTATTCTTGGACACTTTCCTGCTATACATCACCGTCTTATCCCCTGTCATAACTGTTAATTGTGGAACCTCATCCATCTCTAACCTTGGCGTATTTATAAATGTTAATTGTTGAACCTCATCCATCTCTAACCTTGGCATATTTATAACTAATTGTGGAACCTCATCCATCTCTGACCTTGGCATATTTATAACTGTTAATTGTTGAAACTCATCCATCTCTAACCTTGGCGTATTTATAACTGTTAACTGTTGAACCTCATCCATCTCTAACCTTGGCGTATTTATAACTGTTAATTGTGGAACCTCATCCATCTCTGACCTTGGCATATTTATAACTGTTAATTGTTGAACCTCATCCATCTCTAACCTTGGCATATTTATAACTGTTAATTGTTGAACCTCATCCATCTCTAACCTTGGTGTATTTATAACTGTTAATTGTTGAAACTCATCCATCTCTAACCTTGGCGTATTTATAACTGTTAATTGTTGAACCTCATCCATCTCTAACCTTGGCGTATTTATAACTGTTAATTGCTTAACCTCATCCATCTCTAACCTTGGCATATTTATAACTGTTAATTGTGGAACCTCATCCCTCTCTAACCTTGGCATATTTATAACTGTTAATTGTTGAAATTCATCCATCTCTAACCTTGGCGTATTTATAACTGTTAATTGTGGAACCTCATCCATCTCTAACCTTGGCGTATTTATAACTGTTAATTGTGGAACCTCATCCATCTCTAATCTTGGTGTATTTATAACTGTTAATTGTTGAACCTCATCCATCTCTAACCTTGGCATATTTATAACTGTTAATTGTGGAACCTCATCCATCTCTGACCTTGGCATATTTATAACTGTTCATTCTTGAAACTCATCCATCTCTAACCTTGGCGTATTTATAACTGTTAATTGTGGAACCTCATCCATCTCTAATCTTGGGGTATTTATAACTGTTAATTGCTGAACCTTATCCATCTCTAACCTTGGTGTATTTATAACTGTTAATTGTTGAACCTCATCCATCGATAACCTTGGCGTATTTAGAACTGTTAATTGTTGAACCTCATCCATCTCTAACCTTGGTGTATTTATAACTGTTAATTGTTGAACATCATCCATCTCTAACCTTAGCGTATTTATAACTGTTAATTGTTGAACCTCATCCATCTCTAACCTTGGCGTATTTATAACTGTTAATTGTTGAACCTCATCCATCTCTAACCTTGGCATATTTATAACTGTTAATTGTTGAACCTCATCCATCTCTAACCTTGGCGTATTTATAACTGTTAATTGTTGAACCTCATCCATCTCTAACCTTGGTGTATTTATAACTGTTAATTGTTGAACCTCATCCATCTCTAACCTTGGCGTATTTAGAACTGTTAATTGTGGAACCTCATCCATCTCTAACCTTGGCGTATTTAAGTTTTCCATAAATATTTCCATTCGTGCTTTTTCTTGATTTCCCTACTTCTTTGTTTTATGTAAATGTTCATAAAATTTCCAAAATATCTATAAAACCTCTTCATGATCTCTGTTTATTTTGATTCTTATAGGCTCCCTAAGTTTGGCAACAAATCTTTCTACTTTCTGTTGCCTAAGTCATTGTGCCAAAATTGTTTGTGTTCTGGAGTTATTATTAAAAAAAAATCATTTATTTAACAACAATCTTTCTAAATGCATGCATATTATCCAGGTACTCCCATATTTTCCCTTTTCTCCTCTGCATTTGCATCTGTTCTTGTGCTCATAAGATTCCCCTTATTCTGTAATACTTTAATATTTGTCAGCCCCTCTAAATAATTCTTGTTGCTTCTTAACTATATCTTTTTCTTTTATTTCTACCCTATTTTTAAACTCTAATTTAGTTTTATCCTACTCAGTAGCTATAACTTCTAGAGTGCATTCTATCTTCTCTAATAACTCCTTAATAATTTGAATTTAATTCCTTAAATTAATCTCTTTCTAGGAGTAGGTAGGGAGCATCAATGTCTCATCTTAACTTCATTTTCCTGCATTTTTTTATCTTAGTAATTATTGGTGCATGATCAGAAATAGTTACTGGATGTGTATCAAATTCTCAATTAAAAGCACATTACTATAAAATATAATCTCTGGCTAGTCTAGCCCAGTTATTGTACCACGGGGAATAATGTGCAAATTCTGTCAGAGTTCCTACTATTGAATTCATTTCTTCCATAACAAATATTTTTAAAAATCTCTTCAGCAGTCTACCCTGTTTTGTTATAGTTTTACTTCTAGGTCCCCAATATATCCTCATTGTTACAAATCAAATTCCAGTCCCCACCTATAAGTATTATCCTCCCACTTTTCTTAAGCTGGAATAGTCTTAGTTTCTTCTTTTCTGGCATCCATTTACTAAAAGTGACAGACTTCCTGGCCCTTGTCTTTCAGTTTCTTTTCTCACTCTGGGAAAGCTAAAGTTGAGCTGCTAATTAGTGTGCAGCCATCTTGGAAAGTCCCACACGTTATAATATTAAGCTTATTACATACTGGGAAGATTCATCTTCAATGCACAAATTTATGTAAGAGATGCACTGCACTAAAACAATTATGACACCACCTAGATTAAAAACAACAACAAAAAAATTGAGCAAGAGGAACTAATAACACTTTGAACTTTTATTTCTGCAATGCTTGTGGCCTACACAATATGCACATTGAATTGAAGAGTATTATTGAGTATGAAAATTATAAAAAACACATTACTATAAGGGAGGCTTAGAACTCCAATAATCTAGTATTTGTAGGATTTAAAAAATATGAGTATTTAAGAAATAGTGAGAAAAATGAGAGATACAGTTTTGATGATATATAGCTCCTTAACTTCTAAATTATAAGACAGCCACTCAGAAAGTCCTGTTATAGATATTTTAGGAATAAAGCCAATTAACACATGCAGAATTATATTATTTTATTGTACTCGATATGGAAATCTCTGAGCAAAGGATATACCTGAGTAGACTACATGATATTGTGGAAGCTAAAAAATATGAATATTGGTAACTTGAACTATCCTAATTTTAACTGGGGAACTGAAACAACTGATAGTCGATACTCTAAGGAATGTATCAATGTATTATCTTTTCATGATCTACAACAAGTTATGTATGAAAATATTCCTTGTAGCAACATTCTTGACATAGTAACTGATATTTCAAAATATATTCATAATGCAAGCCTTGCAATGTCATTCTGGATCTCTAACCATAATTCTGTACATGTTGACATAATTATGAATCAGTTAAAAGCAAATATGGTAAAAAAATTGAGTTATGGGGAAATTAATTATACTTAGCTCATAAAGGATACTCATAACATCAACTGCTTAAGTGAGACTCTTATAAGTAATTGTGAGTCTGGCTGTTTAGTTTTAGAAGACACTCTACTGTCTGCTTTTAAATTAACTGAAACTTCTTGTTGTGTTGTGTCTTTCATCTTTTTCCTGGTTAGGGGTCGCCACAGCGGAACTCCGGTCCGCTAATGATTGGCAGTAGATTTTTACATACCGAGTTGCCGGCTCTGATGCACAACCTTCAACGAAGGTACACACATTCATGCATGTCTCCACACAGAAGATGCTCTAGCTGAGAATTGAACAGGACAACGTCTTACTGTGAGGCGACAACGCTACTGCAGCACCACCACCGCAGTCAAATTAACTGAAACTTCTAAAGAAAGAAAATACAGAAGACATTTCCTCTGTTTGTGGAACTCAGATGTAGTTACAACATATTAGAAAAAGAAGAGGGCATTTAAAAAATATAAAACATGTCCTTGTAATTAACATAAACAGGAAATGAATTCCAGCAGTAAAGAACTGAAATACAAAATTTATATAAACAAGGTGGCCTTATGAAGACAAACTTGCAACAGGATTACTAGATCAAAAAAAATATTACAAATACATCAATAAATCAAGTAAAACAATTATTAGCTTTAGTATTCTATTTGATAATTGTACAGTCTCAGATCTGGTAACAATTGTAAACATGTTTAATAAATATGTTGCATCAATTACTTCTACTCAGGTCAAAAATCAAATAAAATTCAATATTATGTTAGAGGATGTTTATCCTTCAATTTTGACTGACATAGTAATTAAAGCATTGAATACATTTAAGAGGACTACATCTACAGGTCCTGGCATCACATCTGCCATTGAAATATTTAATATAAAACCTTATCTTGGGCCTGTTTTGACAAACATATTTAATACATTTGTGTGTAATGGTGCAATACATGATTAATGCAAGCGATCAAATATATTATGCATTTAAAAAACAGAACATTCTGCATAAAAAACAATTCCATTTATATCAAATATATTTCAGGTAGTGAATTGGTATAAGGATTTAGGTAGAAATGTGGTAAATAACTTTTTATTCAATATACACATTGACACTATTACAAAGCTAGTTATAAAGCAAATGGGTATTGTGGCTAAGAATTATTTATATGCCATATAATATTCCTTATCTGAGTAAAATAATATATTTTGTATATATAGTAAGAAACTACTAAATAAATTAGATTCAGGCCAAAGAAAATTTATAAAGAAAAGCATGAACCACTAGAGTATAATATATAAGGGAAAATATAAATATCTCAGTCTGTGTTCATTGAATTACAGATAGATTAGTGGCAAATGTATCTCTGCATATAAGTTATTTCAATATGAAATATCCACAAATTCTACTGGACATAGAAACATGTCAGAATAAACCTGAATTGAGGCTTGGTGAGTTAAGATTTCACATCTCTAGATTTAACAATACCTGAAGATCTTGGAATATGCTGCCTATTTATATAAGCCAACAGAAAATATAACAAAATTCAACATCAATCTAGACTGCTAGGTGAGTAAGTTATTATATTATCCTGGTACATGTGAATCAGTGTTCCTTGAGGCCACATGACCAGAACACTGTACAATAAATTTCTGAACTTATGAACTTATTACCTAATCAAGAAAAGTTTAGAATTCATGAGAATAAATTTGTTCATAACCTAGCCACTGGGGATGCACAAGCCAGTGCATTTCTTTGTGCCGGTCCCAAGCCCGGATAAATGGGGAGGGTTGCTTCAGGAAGGGCATCCAGCATAAAATTTTGCCAAATCATACATGCGGACAACAGTACAGATATACATACCGGATCGGTCGAGGTCCGGGTTAACAATGACCACCACCAGTACTGTTGGCCAACAGGGTGCAGGCGGAAACTGGGCTACTGTTGGCCGAAGGAGGAGAAGAGGGGAAAGGCATGCTCGAAGGCAGGTAAAGGCTAGGACTGTGATAGTGAAGGGTGGAACTTTGAATGTTGGCAGTATGACTGGTATAGGGAGAGAGCTAGCTGATATGATGGACCGAAGGAAGGTTGGTATATTGTATGTGCAAGAGACCAGATGGAAGGGAAGCAAGGTTAGGTGTATCAGAGGTGGGTTCAAATTGTTTTATTATGGTGTGGATGGGAGGAGAAATGGCGTAGGCATTATCCTGAAGGAACAGTATGCTAAGAGTGTTTTGGAGGTGAAAAGAGTGTCGGATAGAGTGATGTTTATGAAGCTGGAAATTGATGGTGTAATGATGAATGTTGTTAGTGCATATGCTCCACAAGTTGGGTGTGCGATGGATGAGAAAGAAAATTTTTGGAGTGAGTTGGATGAAGTGGTGATGACTGTACCCAAGGGTGAGAGACTGGTGATTGGAGCAGATTTCAATGGGCATGTTGGTGAAGGGCACAGAGAGGATGAGGAAGTGATGGGTAGATATGCTGTTTAGCAAAGGAATGCAAAAGGTCAGATGGTAGTGGATTTTGCAAAAAGGATGGTCATGGCTGTGAAGAATACATATTTTAACAAGAGGGAGGAGCATAGGGTGACATACAAGAGTGGAGGAAGATGCACACAGGTGGATTATATCTTATGTAGAAGGGCCAGTCTGAAAGAAATTGGAGACTGTAAAGTGGTGGCAGGGGAAAGTGTAGTTAGGCAGCATAGGATGGTGGTTTGTAGAATGACATTGGTGATCAAGAAGAGGAGGTTGAGTGTGAGGGCAGCACCAAGGATCAAATGGTGGAAATTGAAAAAGGGTAATTGTGAGGTGAAATTCAGGGAAGAGTTAAGACAGGCACTGGGTGGCAGTGAAGTGTTACCGAATAGCTGGGTAACTACAGCAGAGCCAGTAAGGGAGACAGCTAGAAAGGTGCTTGGTATGATATCTGGACAGAGGAAGGATGACAAGGAGACATGGTGGTGGAATGAAGAAGTACAGGAGAGTATACAGAGAAAGAGGTTGGCGAAGAAGAAGTGGGATTGTCAGAGAGATGAAGAAAGTAGACAAGAGTATAAGGAGATGAGGTGCATGGCAAAGAGAGAGGTGGCGAAGGCTTAGGATAAGGCGTTTGAAGAGTTGTATGAAAGGTTGGACACTAAGGAGGGAGAAAAAGACCTGTACCGATTGGCTAGACAGAGGAACCGAAATAGTAAAGATGTGCAGTAGATAAGGGTGATAAAGGATAATGAGGGAAACATACTCACAAGTGAGGAGAGTGTGTTGGGCAGATGGAAAGAGTACTTTGAGGGGCTGATGAATGAAGAGAATGAGAGGGAGACAAGGTTGGATGATGTGTGGATAGTGAATCATGAAGTGCAGTGGATTAGCAAGGACGAAGTAAGGATAGCTATGAAGAGGGTGAATGATGGAAAGGCTGTTGGTCCAGATAACATACCTGTGGAAGCATGGAGGTGTTTAGTTGAAATGGCAGTGGAGTTTTTAACTAGATTGTTTAATGAAATCTTGGAAAGTGAGAGGATGCCTGAGGAATGGAGAAAAAGTGTTTTGGTACTGATTTTTAAGAATAAGGGTGATGTGGAGAGCTATAGTAACTACAGAGGGATTAAATTGATCCTTCACAGCATGAAGTTATGGGAAAGAGTAGTGGAAGCTAGGTTAAGAAGGGAGGTGATGATTAGTGATCAGCAGTATGGTTTCATGCCAGGAAAGAGCAAAACAGATGCGATGTTTGCTGTGAGAGTGTTGATGGAGAAGTACAGAGAAGACCAAAAGGAGATGCATTGTGTCTTTGTTTATTTAGAGAAAGCATATGACAGGGTGCCTAGAGAGGAGTTGTGGTATTGTATGAGGAAGTCAGGAGTGTCAGAGAAGTATGTAAGAGTGGTACAGGATATGTACGAGGGTAGTGTGACAGCGGTGAGGTCTGCGGTGGGAATGACAGATGCGTTTAAGGTAGAAGTGGGATTACATCAAGGGTCAGCTCTGAGCCCTTTCTTATTTGCAGTGGTGATGGACAGGTTGACAGATGAGATCAGACAGGAGTCCCCGTGGACTATGATGTTTGCAGGTGACATTGTGATCTGTAGTGAGAGTAGGGAACAGGTGGAGGAGACCCTGGAGAGGTGGAGATATGCTCTAGAGAGAAGAGGAATGAAGGTCAGCAGGACTAAGACAGAATATATGTGTGTGAATGAGAGGGAGGATAGAGGAATGGTGAGGAGGCAGGGAGTAGAGATGGTGAAGGTGGATGAGTTTAAATACTTGGGATCAACAGTTCAGAGTAATGGTGAGTGTGGAAGAGAGGTGAAGAAGATAGTACAGGCAGGATGGAGTGGGTGGAGAAGAGTGTCAGGAGTGATTTGTGACAGACAAGTACCACTAAGAGTGAAAGGGAAGGTCTACAAGAGGGTAGTGAGATCAGCTATGTTATATGGGTTGGAGAGTGGCATTGACAAAAAGGCAGGAGTCAGAGCTGGACGTGGCACAGTTAAAGATGTTAATATTTGCACTGGGTGTGATGAGGGTGGACAGGATTAGGAATAAGTATATTAGAGGGTCAGCCCAGGTTGGAAGGTTTGGCAACAAAGCCAGAGAGGCAAGATTACATTGGTTTGGACATGTGCTGAGGAGGGATGCAGAGTATATTGGGAAAAAGATGCTAAGGATGAAGCTGCCAGGTAACAGGAAAAGAGAAAGGCCTAAGATAAGGTTTATGGATGTGGTGAGAGAGGACATGCAGGTCGTTGGTGTGACAGAGCAAGATGCAGAGAAGAGCAAGAAATGGAAACAGTTGATCTGCTGTGGCGACCCCTAACAGGAACAGCTGAAAGATGAAAAAGAAGAATAATAAATTTGTTCATAGAAGTTCCTGAAAAATTATGTGATGAAATAAGACAATTAGTTGATATCTAATAAAATTAAATCCTGATGCACAGACAGGACTGCCTAATAAAGTTAAAAATCAACACAAGCTTTTTTCCCTTATGTACATCTGTCAAAAAAGAAAGGAAGAAAGATGTGAAGGTCGATGTTGTCAGACAGAGATGTCTCATACATTCTTCTGTCTGCTGTTTGCAACAGAAATAGGTGGTGATTCATTCTTGTTGTAAGATGACAGTGGGCAAGATGGAATGTCAGAGCTTGAATTGTTCACAGAGTTTATCAGACAAACCAAGATCAATTCTACATTTAGTCTGCTTCTTCATAGATGTTATTTATCAATGCAATTGGTATAACTAGAACTTAGCATAGTTTTTGGATACAGTATCCCACTTGAAGCTTTTTGGGTGAGGGATTAGTTTGGGACTGGTTCATGAAATGCAGTGAGTGAAGTGAGGAACTGGTGGACCTGCAGTAAACAGAAAGTAAGAGTTGGGGGGTAATAAACTGAACGTTTTTTGTTATAGTGATTATTTCAAGATATCTACTCTTGTAACATTTCACTTCTGTACTCATTGTGGTAATTATAATCATGGGATTAGAGGATGCCTTCTATCATTTTATGGAGTTCATTATGATGTGCAGATCTATTAGTGTATTAGCTGGCAGTGAGAAGTCTATAATCAAACTCAGCAATGGACAGATGGGGACAGGGGTTCAATAACACAGAAAGTACAATGTCTTAATGTTTGATGCAATGAACCAAAAAGCAGCATATAGAATATGTGATATTCTTCTAGAAATTAACATGAGCAATTAGCATTTTTGTATTTTGGGTTAACCAGCTAATTAAAAAAAAACTACGAACAGGGAACTGCTCTTGGAAACTGAGGGAATATGACTGTTAAGCAGTGCATTGGTGATGCCTGACATTCAAGGGAACATTAAGTTCAATCATCCATTATTTCATTACTTGCATTTATGCAGCATAAGTTTGGATATAAGCATCTGTTTTTTATTTGAATTGTTATCAGAACTCAGTTGTGTAATCTATATCTCTGGAACTTTTGATGCTGGACCTCCACTGAAAATGGATGTTGTCCCCAGTCTGACATCCCAGTAAACAAAAACAATAAAGAAAGAAATAAAATACATGATTGAGCTCACATTTGAAACAGGAACATTCTGTAATTATAGAAATCAGCCAAGAACAACCTAGATAGCTAAAGGCATTGAAAATGTGATACGAGTAGGTAGTCTGTCTGAACATTGTCTCCCCCCATATGGAGGCTTAGGGGAGAAAAACTTCACAGAAGGTGTACAATGTATAAATTATTGATTATTTCAACTACATTGTATAATGAGTAGGAAAAAGAACTGACGCACAGATTTATAAGACACTAATGCATAGGTATTTTCATAAGTATTTGTATTATTTATGAGCTGAATTACTGTCTTGACTTGTACTCGCTAAATATAATATAATATAATATAATATAATATAATATAATATAATATAATATAATATAATATAACAGCAGTTAATACATGAAAGATAATACATTGGTTAGGGGTAAAGCTGTGACTTAAGATACTAAGGAGATGTCTGAAGATTGAAGAAACAACAGTGGGAAAACTTTGAGAATAGAAGGGGGAGAAAGATGAGAAAAAAAACAAGTGTATCATGTGATGGCAGGTGAACAACTAAGGGCTCACTTTAAGGAGTAAATGAGTGCCTTCTTAATGATTAATTTGTTAGGGATTTGTCAAATAGACTTAGTTGCATTTTCATAAAGGTTTGCACTGACTTTTCAGAATATTCCATCCCAGTGATGGTTCAATTATTTATAACCTTAGCTATCTTGTTTAGGTATATCAGGGAGCATGTGTAGTACATCTGGACACCTATTATAGGTCTGCAGAATACCATACTGAGCTACCTTGTAAAGATAGTGTTTATTTTTCAAACAACTAGACCTGCATGATCAATAAGTAATGAGGGTTTTGCTGGGGGTGATTAGGAGTGAATTGTCTAAGTCTGTTGCATGCCTTTTATAGTTTAAGGGACTAAGTGGACAATACAACTGGTTAGAAGAGTGGGAAAATAAAGCACTATAGGTAATAAGCAGAAATATCATGTGGTAATATGATTTTAGCTTGTAGAGTAGATGCTAATTATGTAAAACTGGCTAAACCTCTTATTCATATAAAGACCATTTATATGTATATGGTCTAATTTAAGATAGTTAATGGGGAATCCTAGTCATTGACACAACTACTGACTTTAAGTCTCCAATTATGTCTGATATAATGAGGTCCAGTGTATTTTTTATAAATATCTATAATCTGCCTACATCATTATTTATGACAGACCATACAAGATGAGGTTTTGGAGTATTAAGTTCAGTTTCACTCATTTTTAGTCAGTTGATAGATTCAGCTGGGACTTTATCAGTATGGCAATAGTAGCTTATTTGTTCTTTGATAGAATGATGGGGTTAATTACCAACATATATGAAGAATCACAGGCAAAAATTAAGATGGGATGATTCCTTTCCAACAAACTGTCTTTGAACAGTGGATCAGTAAGGGGTGTCATCCTTCCCCTTTGCTATATGCCTTATACTTAAAGCCAATAGAAAAAAAAAGGACTCTTAAAATTCAAGGATATAATAGGTATAGTAATCAAGAAAAGTTAGCTTTATTTTCAGATGATATTATTTTGTACCTGATAAATCCAGAAAAGGATATTTCAGTGATCTGAAACATTTTCAGACAGTTTCATGTCTTTTCAGGGTATAACATGAATGAATATAAAACAAAGGCTGTAGCATTAAAGTATGCACCCACTCATGAATTGGTTCAGTAATACCTATATTTATGGAGAAATGATAGGATGAAGTATTTAGCTATATGGATTAAAAGTCATTTTGTTATGGCAGCTAAGGACATGTGGGAAAATCCAAAACAAAGGATAATATATTACAAACATTGAGAAACTGGAAGTGTATTTGCTATGGATTTGGATAGTAAGATACAGGCAGTGAAAATGCCTCTATTCCCTTTAGTTTCAGATACAGGTCAGGTATATTTTTATCAGTCAGAGGAGAAGTTGTGGACCATAATTAATAAACAAATGAAAGACTTTATTTGAGAAGCAAATAGGGCAAGCTTTAAATGGGTTAAGTTGTTTCTGCCAATATAGCAAAGTGGTTTAGGATTACCTCATCTGATGGGATACTTTAAAGCTAGGCAGTTAAAGCTCACATACATAACATTATCATAAGGTTACAAATCAAAGATGAAATGAGTGATGGAAGACATGCAGAAGGTCATAATATGTAGAGATAGAGTATGATTTTGTGTACAGGCCTTTAAGGAGAATAGCAACCAAAAAGGCTATCATATCTACAAAGCAGTAGAAAGTATTCTAAAAACTAAGCCAACTTGGGAATAGAAAAGGGAAATTTTAATCATTAAGATGTATGTAAGTAGGAGTCCAGAAAATCGACAAAAGGGAGTTGGATATATTTGATAAAATTAGCAAAGGAACTAAAGTATCAGGAGCAAATAACTAGATATGGAGAAGAATGAGGTCAAGCAGAAGTTTGGATAGTAGGTAAGAGACTGCCTATCCTAACAGGGATTGATAACAGAATATAGGCAAAGAGAAAGGGACATTGAAGTGCTAACTGAAAGACCCGCTCTGAGTGAAGTCTTAGTTAAGTTTAGAACATAAGATGCTGTTAAAAAGGATGATCAGTGGGTATATAAAATAATGCATGATAACTATAAGAATTAATCCGAAGAGGCTAAAAAAGATGGTGAAGAGAAATGGGAAAGGCAACATACAAAGAAACCATTTGATGACATATGTATGGCTCCCAAGAATGCATCAAAGTGTAGAAGATTTAAGATTGTTGCATGGAAATGTTTTCATGTGTGTTTTGTACCCCAAGCAGAATTCTGGTAATTTTTCCTCAGGCTGATACCAACTACTAAATAGATGATGGAAACTTGGAACGTTTTCTGGAATACATGAGGAGAAAGATTTTAAAAAATGCCTACAGAGTACTATGCCAGAAATGTTGGGGAAGTGAAGGATTGCAACTAAGGAAACTGTTCTTTTGAGCTGAGATGTAGAAATGGAATTGTTTAGAAATAGTAAGCTATTACTAAGTTTACTGCTACTGTTTGCCATAATCAATAATTAGAAAATAGAAGTCAAAATCTAAACCAGCCACAATAGAAGTATTGGATATCATTAAGGAAATAAAGAAACAGAGGTGGGATGTATAGAAAAGGGAAGGAGTAAATTACAAAGAAATAAATAGAATTTGTGGGAGCAATGCATGCAGAATAATGTTAAGGAGGGGGTGAAGGAGTACAATTTAAGGGAAGGCAGGGCTTGAACAATGATTGTAATATTGCAGTGAATGACAATTGTTACAAAAGAAAACATATGTATAATACATGAAAATAACAAACATATTTATAATCATTTTCTTTTTACACATTTAATCGTTCAGAATGTGTGAATTTAATAATAGTGTTAAAAGTCTATTACAGTAATAGAAAGTGGTTAATGCCTTTGTTTATTCATTTATTGGTAAAAATTAACAGTTGAGCAATGTACTTGGATTTGTACATACAAAAGAGGACATTTTATTCACTGTTTGGACTGATAAGAGAAGTGCACAGCGGTAAGATGATTTCTCTGGTCATGAAGATATTCTCTTGGAAATTAACTGGGACACATCAAAGCATTTCATGACTATAGTAGAAGCATCATGATCATTCTTTAGATTGTGAAATACTAGGCATATATTAGAGAACGGCTTGGAAAAATAGGTATAGAAGTTGATCGCAGTCTGTATTTCATAGCTTCTTAGGTAAATACTAGGCTGCAGATTATTTCAAGAATAGACAATAAATAGAGGTCAGACTCAAACTCTGTGCCTTTTATCTGTGAGGTAAAAACCTTAATCATTATGGCAATGCCTCCTGACCCATAATCAACAAGCAGAAAATTTGATGAGATTTGAACTCATGACCAGGGTCTTCCAAGACCAGTGTTCTAACCCCTGAGCTACAAAACATAATACTCTGCATGCTTAAAGTATAATTAGCATTGGAAATATTTGGCACATTAATACAGGTCCTTTTATGGTGCACAGAAAAAGAGTACTGCCAGGAAAGAATGATTTGTTATAGTATCATTACTGCATCACTGAATACTGAGGCTGTTAGAGTGTGGCTTATAGGAAGATTGGAGTCTAATAAGAATCATCTTTAGATAAATTAACCACTCTGGAGATAGATAACATTGTAGCAGATTACTAGACAGTTAATAGAGGAGGATATAAATTTGTATGCTACGTTTAGAGGATGTAATAATATTATTGATGGATACTTTGCAAAAAAGTGCTTTATTAACCTTAGTCAAAGAAAAGCATGCAGCGCGGTATGTACTTTTCTTTTGCATATTACAGTTGCTATGCAGTTTACATTATTTCAAATCACTTAGAATGGTCTTTGAAATTAAATAACAGTGTGCAGTAACTAGTATAGAGAAATGACTGCACAGATTAAATTAGCCTAAAACTCGTCTCAGTATTAGTGTTTGTGAAACATGCACAGTGTGACAGACGGTTTATTTAGTGTGAACATTTGTAATATAATTATAAGCAGCACCTACCCAAAGCCATTCAAATGGCTCCATATTGAAATGTCAGGACTTTAAATGCCAAGTTTCGACATGCCAAAAAAAAAACAAAGACTGAAAATGTAGGAGAAGAATGAATATTGGAAATCGCTCTTCACCCTTTAAGTTTGGATTTGCAAGGGGAAAGCACCTCACATCATGCAAACTTATATATGCCAACTCTGAGATCACCATACTTCATAGAAAAGAAAATATTCTGAGAAATAATCTCAGATTTCATATATGTAAGTCCATATTTTTGACCATTCAGTCTCTACATCTCAGGACTCAGCAAAGTATATCCTAAGATTACAAATAGTTACCTCATTAAACAGAATAACATTGCCTTTACCTTTAGTGATAAGGTGAAAAGATGGTTTAACCTGTAACTTTGCTCAGTATAGTTTTGACTGCTAGTTAACTACATTGTAACCATGTGGTTAGAAAGCCTTAAAATCAAGAACTGTACCATTTCAAATATTCTTCGCCTTCAAATTGGGCTCCAGTTTCCTAGAACATTTCTCTATTTATATTACGTAAATTGCTGAGGAAGTTATAGACTAATAAGACCAAATGGATACATTGTGACATAGACTTATCAGACTAAATGGATATATTGTGGCACAGTATATGCAGGTATACTCAATACATCCTGCATTTATTGAGTCATACTGGTCTTGTACAGTGATCTTTACCTGTATCAGGTGACACTTAAAACTGGAACCTTTGGACAATACAAAACAGTTTTACATAGTTTGTAATTTTCTAAATAAAATAACACATCTGCATTCTCAATGAAGTGTACAGGCCATAATAACCTTGTATCAAAAAAGAACTCTACATTAGTTATCTGATGCAAATGATAAAATATATAAACAGCATATATACATGTCCTGCAGAGAGAATAGGGGGCACCATTTTTGTATATTAAATTATACATGCAACAGGCTGTAAAAATTAAAACACAAATCAATAGCTGAGCAGTCAACTGGCTAAAACAAGGGAATGAAATATGTACACCTTATTCAGCTTTTCCAGTGTTTTGCATATGTTTATATGTTCTTAAAGGTTAGATGAAGCCAACTGATGGGATGAGATTACTAAAGTTATTATATGTTTTGCTTTACTGTGGGAAAAGTTATGTACTTTTGCAACAGAGAATAT
Organism: Protopterus annectens; assembly: GCF_019279795.1. NCBI lineage: Eukaryota > Metazoa > Chordata > Ceratodontiformes > Protopteridae > Protopterus > Protopterus annectens. Next base: position 1,437,293,868 of record NC_056745.1, on the reverse strand, counting down.
CACCATGGTCACAACCATCATTTAACTGCATAAGTTAGAAGAATATCATTATCCATATATTTACTGAAAGGTGCATTGTATCAAAAAATTCTTTGTATGTTAATGAGTGCCACAGAAGATTTGAGAAATAAATCTGCATAATATATTTTGGTAACAGCACCTGATTCTTCATAGGTATGGTTAATTCAAGGAATAAATGCTAATAAGAATGCACAAAAAATACCCATGGGATCTATATATATATTGTGTGAAAAACAGAAGTTAGTTAACTGTGTCAGATGTACAAAAACATTAGACAGCATGGAACATAACATGCATTTTTGCTGCTGCAATACATAATTGCAACGTTTTATATTGCTTAGTATGTTTTTGACATTAATGATAATACAGTTCTAGTTAGATTAAAAGTATGATATGATATGATATGTGGGGGAATAGTAACTGGTCTTTATCAAATGAGGGTTAAAAGGATATAACCACTTTCTTAACTGCATGCAGTTTGCATAAGTGAGATAAACAAGTGAGTGAAGCAAAACTTTTGGTAGATCTTGAGTAATAACATTATATAGTATGCAGTATATAGTGCTAAAATGAAAAAAGAAAAGCTAGCTGAATGCGTTTATGCATGCCATACCTAGAGGTCTACCAAGGAATGTAGTCCTTTCATGATTACCGAGATAATAAGAAGAGCGATAAATTAGTGTGGACCCTTGACTATATGTAGAGAATATGTAGAGAATGAACATACTTTAAAACAAGTGAACCAGGCGACTGATTCAATCCTATTATTTGTGCTGTAAATTATAGTGATTCAAGTGTTTGCTGCAGAGAAGGAGCATTAAAACGATGAAGCAATGTTCTAACAACTATGAACGTAAGAATTCATTAACGGTGTGTCTCTGTGGTCAAAATATATGCAATCTAATTACTAAACAAAACCTCTTTTTCCAAGTTGGCCAGCAACAAATTATTTTGTTTAGTATCTAAGGACACACACACACATACCCACACACACAGATCCTCACACACACACATGTACACATACATGTCTCCATACTGAGATACTGACACCTGAAATGCCAAATTCCAACAAGTGGAAAAATAAAAGACTGAAAACCCAGGAAAAGGGCAAATCTCGATGCTTGCTCTTCTCCTTTAAGCTTTTTGTTTTTTCAGGGGACTTGCTTTACCCCCATATCCCCTGAACTTATGTATACCAACACTGAGATCATCATACCTTGGAGAAAAGGGACTATTCTTAGAAATGGCATCTCAGACTTAGTATATTTACTTCCTTTTCAACCATTCAGTCATCACATTTCGTGACTTGGTCCAGTGGGTCCTGATATTTCAAATAGTTAGCTTTGTGCAACAACATGGAAAAATACACACACACACACACACACACACACACACACACACACACACACACACACACACACACAGACACACACACATCTGCTCACACACACACCCACCTACCCACACACTTAGGTTCATAGGTTCATAGGTAGGTACTAGGCTATCAGCCCTGGGGCCTATACAAGCCCAGCCAAAAAAGTACCCTGGCTTTTGCCACCCAAGAAAATGATTTTCCTGTGCCACTGTGCAGCAGAGCCACAGAAGTGATCCCCGGGGTGAATTTCCTATTTCCCATCCAATCATCAAGATTTTTCTTGAAGAGTGCTAATGAGGAGCTTTGTTTGATATAGATAGGTAGTTTGTTCCAGAGTATGGGAAGTATCTGGGACAGGAATCTATCCCTCTGGCATGTTTTTTTTTATTGTGGTGACATAGTTGAGGTCCCTAGAGCGTGTAGCCACTTGCTATCTATTTTCTGTACTGTAAAGATACTCTCTGGGATTCCTTAACAATTTGCATGAAGCTTACAAAATTTCAGTGGGTTAGCACAATCAGCAGCAGCGCTCATCAAGCATGCATGCTGCTTATCACTCATACATGTTTACAAGCATGCATGCTGCTTATCACTTATACATGTTTACAAGCATGCATGCTGCTTATCACTCGTACATGTTTACAAGCATGCATGCTGCTTATCACTTGTACATGTTTACAAGCATGCATGCTGCTTATCACTCGTACATGTTTACAAGCATGCATGCTGCTTATCACTCGCACATGTTTACAAGCATGCATGCTGCTTATCACTCGTACATGTTTACAAGCATGGTTTCTTGGAGAGCAGCACTGTTGATGACCATAAAATGATGCAGGGAAGCATGAGCAGATGATGTAAAGAAAACGGCTTGCTAGTAAGCAAACTTATTATGCGAGCACACACAGGAAGCTTATATGGAATAAGGGCAAGTTAGTGACAAGAATAAAATGCAGGGGAGCATTACATGAGGAGAATGTACACATAATCTGGAATCATAGATAAACTTACTAAGCTGGGCAGTAATCCCTATGCCACTCAATGGGTTTCCAACTGGCTTACTGACAGAACCCAGACTGTAAAAGTAGCCGACTCCAAATCCAGCTCTAGACAAGTGACAAGTGGAGTACCTCAGGGTTCAGTCCTGGGACCACTCTTGTTGGCATCTACTTCTCCGAAGTACAGGCCAACACTAAGGGACTCTGGCTAACAAAGTTCGCAGATGACTGCAAACTGGGAGCCATTAATGAATCCCCAAATGATGTAGATATTCTACAAAAGGGCCTTACAGAAACAGATGCCTGGTGCTGGAGCCATGGGCTCAAGCTTAATACCAGGAAATGTATAGTTATCCCCTTTGGGAAAAAACATGTACCCATGAATTACTACATAGGTGGCAGTACACTAAACACCGAAAGTGTGATAAGAGACTTAGGGACACAGGTGGATAGTGGTCTCACCTTCAATAACCACATAGCCACAACAGTCAGGAAATCCTTCTATGTGGCAGACCTCATCACTAAGAGCTTTTCATCCAGAAAAAAAGGAGGTCATTGCCTCACTGTACTCATCCCTCATTAGACCCATTATAGAATACAACAAACACCCCATTTGGTATGTACCTCTCAAGACATCTGCAACAACTGGAAAGGCCACAGAAATGCCTTACTAAAAGAAACACAGGCCTAAAGCAGATGCCCTATGCTGACCGTCTAAAAAACTCCAGCTATACTCTGTCTCATATTGTGTACTCAGAGGCGATCTCTGCTTAACATACAAGGCCATGTCAAACCCAGAGCTGTTGGACATGCTACACTTGAAGAAATCCCAATCCCTCAGATCCACACGCTCCAGGGATCTAAATCTTGTCATCACAATGAACAAAACATGCTGGGGGGATAGGTTCCTGACCCAGAGACTCCCCAGACTCTGGAATAGACTGTCCATACATGTCAAGCAGAGCGCCTCTTTGGCCTTCTTCAAAAGGAACCTTGATGATTGGATGGAAGATAGGAAATTCACCACGGAGATCACGTCAGTCACCCTGCTAGACAGGGGTCCAGGGAAGTAAATAGTGTGGGAAGAAATAACCAGGGAATTGTTATGGTTAGGCTTGTATAGGCCCTAGGGCCGATAGCCTAGTACCAACCTATGAACCTATGAACCTAGGAATGCAATGTTAATAGTGTGGACATAAATAAGAAAGCAGGGCAGATGAAAAAAATGTACTCGGTTAATGAAGTCAAATCTGATTATGTCTCAAAGAAACATTTAAAACATAAATACTTCCACACTGATGTAATAATTCTTAATCATGTCCACAATTCTTGAACCATGCACATAGCTAAACTGGACATGCTAACAATGGATGGGAGAAGTGCACAATGCAACATTGTAACAAAGGGGAGTAAATGTGATAATAATATTGATAGCATGCTGAGTTGAGACAACAGTTAGCAAGACAGTGGATACATCAGGGACTATTCACCTAGACTGCAGTTATTGAATATGGCATGTATATACAGGGAATGTATGTGTGATAACTGACAGTAGTGCTGTATTCAACACTTCATCATATATAAACAAGAAGAAATGAGTCCTACAGCTATGTCATGACTATTAGAAAGGGACACGTTTTACCATCTGTTGTCATTTAGTAACCATAGACAGGGGTATATTACCTGAAACTTGTATTAGAAAAGCATGTGTTTTATTTTTATATACATCCTAAAAAGTAATATAATAACACTCAAAATACACAAGTTAGAAGTGCCAACACAGATCTGATGACATTTCATTAGTTCAAGGTCGCCATTAGTAAATAGAGCCCATCTACTACAGGATTATACTGGGCATGCTCACAAGAAATTACAGCAAATACTGACAGAACAGCTTGTAAACAACAAATACACAAAAGAAAGGATACTAACTTAGCCCAGTCACACTTTATGATGCTTTTCCATCATGCCTACAATAAGAAATGTTATGCAAGTCCTTGTGTATTGTAACACTGTACAATGTGAAGAAAACAATTGCAGTTGTACATAAATGTTTGGCGGAAGACGTGCAGTACTGTGCATTCTTATTTGGAAATTAAAGGATGCTTGTGAACAGTCAATAAAATATTCAGCATTTGCACCTTGCCAGACTCAAACACATGCCAGGACAGATATATGAAAGATGTATATCAACCTGTGATGCCACAGAAATAGGCACACTGTGTGTGCCATGGCAAGCACACTTGAAGGGCTTACAGCACTTTCCTATTGAAATGAGTGTGGATCCTCTACCTTGAAGATTGATGCCTTAAAAATGCTGCCCCCTGACTGCAGACACATTACCAGATTCAAATCCCTGACTGTCATACTACACACTCTACAGAGCTGTGTTCTACCACATGACATAGCAATGGAGTGTGTCACAAGTAAATGAAATCAATGTGTGAAGAAATGATATTTAAAAATCATTTGTACAGTATAATTTTGTCAGAATGATGACAGGGAGGTAACTATGGTAATATTCACATAGCTATAACCAATGCAATACCAATGTTTCTTGGCCAAAGAAGCTATTCCTTTTGTTTTGTCCCACAACATTGTCCCAAAAATGAACCGTACTTTATCTGTGTAGATATGCTATACAAGTCATTACTCAATGCATGTGCCACAGGAGCATGAACACCACTATATTGACAAAACAGATGTTCCACTGGCAGGATATTACAAAACAAATTTATATTTCTTTCTTTCTTTCTTTCTTTCTTTCTTTCTTTCTTTCTTTCTTTCTTTCTCAGAAATAAAAATTGGGAATAATAACTTGATTCTGTGTTGTTTGTGTAACATCAGTACATTCATATAATGTTTCCCTTTGCTGGAACTGAACAGCAAGCTTTGTAAATCCACAGATTAATGACATGTATGAATCACATGCACCACAATAGAAGTCTTAACACAGGTGTGAGAATCCACCTATGTGAAGTCGTTACATCATATGATTGTGTTGTAAACAATTTGTATGAGATAAAAGGGTTGAGAGAGGTTTCTCCTGCTGTAAATGTACACATTATAACAGTTGTGGATGTCATTCATGCATAACAGTACAAGGACAAATAAGCCTACAGCCAGTCAAAGTGGGTTTTGAACACCTGACTATGTGACAACAGAAACTACATGATATTGTGATGAATGAACATTGCACAGTGCAAGTGGTAAAATTGTTACATATTTGGGCATTTGAAGCTGTGACATCATGTTATTTCAGCAAGAGATATGCGTGCCTGTGATTTCTATAAGAGACTGCTACTATACATTTATTTCTCACATAACATTGTCTGCTGCTAGGTATACTCAAAAACACATGATGCACAATGCAGTCATAATTGTGACGGGAGAATGGCAATCATGCACAAAATGTGGTTAATCATAGATTCGAACACATGCCTTACTAAGACAACAGCATAAAAAACATTACCTCATTTCATCAGGCTATAGGAAAAGCATTAGCAGTTCTGTTGGGAAAGCTGAATGTCAAACAATAGCATCATCATTATCCAATAAAGTATTTCTGTCTGTATAAAATGAACAGAAATTCTTGTAATATGAATTCCTGGCTATATCTGTACATAGCAGTTAAAAGGGTGATACAAGTGAGTTTAACAGGTAACGGCTAAATTTGAACTGACAACTTAAGATCACAAAATACAGAACACTGCTTGAGTCACATGTGCCACATGAAATGCTGGTTTACAATTGTAATAGTACATATTTGCATGTGTGACATCACCATATGACATTGCCATTATTAAATCTGGTGATGCTCTTCTAAAAAGGTAAGAAGGTGGTTGAAGAGCACAGTAACAGACAACTATGCATACTATATGCATTAGAAGCCTTCTCTACACAGCATGACAAACATACACTCATAATACTCCATCATTGCTGGATTAAAGCCTCCTACCTATTTAGTTGCACAGTTTACACAGCAAAGACTCAACAACCAATGCTACAATTGTAATGTGGCTCATTTTTATAGCATGTTGTAACCATTGTTTTTACAAAACTGGGTATCGCCTGGGGTAATAGAAAATTATAGTGTAGCCCTCTGCTAGTGAAATTGCATCTCCTAAACAGAACTTTGCATTAAGGGTGTTGGCATACAGTCAGTTTTACATGGCAGTACACACGGCCACACTAGTTAATTAGTGCTGGAGTCAAACCCCCTATCTATCTGGTTACATAATCTATAGAATACATAATTAGCTGTAAGTGCAACAGGACAAATCTGACTTCTAAGGAGAGAGAACATGACTTCATCAGTGTGATGCAAAGAAGATGTTTGTGGGAAAAGTGGAATAGGGGATGGGGGCATCCTTTATCTGGTTAAATTCTTCCCTTGAGTAGAAGTTGACACAGCACATCTTCAGGAAGCTGTAGGTACCCAATACTGCAGCCACACTCACAAGTTCACTATGCTGAGATTTGAGCCCCCTGTCTATCTAAATTACAGAATCCAAAGAACAAGCAAGCATCACAGGAGACATCTGACACTGAAGGGGAGAGAATGCACTTTGACAGGATGATCTCATCACTGTGTTGCAGAGATGATGCTTGTAGTAAAAGTGAGACAAAGTGCAGAAGGAACTGGGTCAAAGGTTAAATTATTCTCTTAATGTGAAGTTGGCACAGCACATCTGTAGTTGAGGATTTACTTACCTCTCACTCGAACCACATAAACACACACACACACACACACACACACACACACACACACACACACACACACACACACACACACACACACACACAAAATGAACTTCACAGCTGTGAGAACTGAACATCCTATCTAGTTATGCAAGCTAGTGTATCATTCTGAAATGTAAAACAGTTTCTAATAGGTAATTAATTTGTTACTTAGGTTACCAGAGACTACAAAAGGCATACCAGAAAATATGCCTTTTTACTAGATATAATATGTTCATCTTTGCTTACATTTGAATTAAACCACAGGTGAAAGCAAGCAACACAAACACTTAGAAAACACTGGTTTGGGAAAGAACCTCTCTATTCAGAATTCAGATTGCAATAAACAATGTTAGACGTTCAAAGTAATAAATAACACAAGCTGCACATAAAAAGTATGATATAAATGCTACATATGTTATTGAATATCTAAGACATATTTTTGACTAAGTGAGAACAGACGCTAGTTCAGAAATTAGTCATTCAGGGCACACCACTGCTACAATGTGTCAGAGTTTCCATTCCACTAATAGACACATCAGAAATAGATTTTCTAACACAGAAATATCTAATTAATTTAGTGAATCATCTTTTTATGTTATTGTGAAAGGTCAGAAAAAGTTTAGGAAGCATATTTTCACTAACAGAAGTTATCTTATAATATATAATTTTAAGAAATATAAAAGAAATTTAGTGGTGGAAATTTGAAGTACTACTATAGTTCCTGATCTATGAATGTGTGCTTATTCCAAATGAATAGACAAACTTTAATTGGTTCTAGTAAGCATGTAATACAAGTAGCTTTTATTTAGTTTTCATGTAAGAATATCAAACTAAAATGCCTCTTCAACCATGTTTATTTGGTCAGATAGAAAATAACTCACTGGAGTTTAATCAAACGCCATGCAGAATGCTTCAGTAACATTTTACATTCAGGCACAATCACACCAATTCTTCTTATGAATTTTGTATTTGCAACGCATAGGATAATTCATCATTTATGTCTACTTACCAATAAATCTCTAGCAGTTGCTCATCATACCTAATGTCAGCTTTCACAAAACAATTACAAACTAACAATTTTTTATTTATCTTATGTATTTTAAATAAATAAATAAATAATTTAATTATCTGGTATTACAATTGCTATAAGTAAGTAACTATTTTAAAATATAAACCTGATAACACCTATTCGTACTGGTTACAGTGGGATTAGGGATCCAGGTAAGGTAAGCACTGAAGGAAATTTATGACACAGGAAGTGACAAAGTCCAGTTTAGACTCTTTTCTAATGATTGTCTTTTGAAGACAGATAAAATAAATATTGTAATATCATTAATATTAAACATGTTCAAGAAATTTTCCAAAATGCTAAGTTAGTCATTCAGTGAGAAGAAACCGTATTTACTAGGTTTGAGAGCAAATAAAGATTGGGGTCTCTGTTATGATATACACGTGATAGGAAAGCTTGTGCACGTGGAACTAGAGGTAAGTAATATATTAAAAGGGGTGACAAAAATGGAGACGATACATGAAAGAAGATCATGATGTTGATTCAAAAGGGCTGACAAAGACCATTTCTTTAACAGGAGGGATTAACCTGATACACATAATAATTTAGCAAATAACTATATGTTTAATTAGATATATCCCTGTTTCAAAAATCACCCAGGATCAAAGAAATTTCATATTAATAATATAGGATTATGTCAAAGGATAAGAAGAACATGAATTACAAATTGAAGATTGCTATAAACACCACAGGCTGGTCTATTAGGTACATATACCCTCATGGGACTTGGTATTTAACAAAGTCCAATGGATTACACAAATAATAAATGTTTAGAATAATAGGCGGGCATCAGTCTACCAGAAGAAAATGAAGGTACTATATGGAGTGACTGGATTACTGATTAAAAAAAAGATTTGATGTCATTGGGAGGGGTCTTTAAATGGGGAGAAGGAGGGTTTGTGAAAATATGGACCAAAAATGATAAAAAAAATATAGAAAGTCACGTTATACAGATGTGGCAAGAAAGGGGTATTCTGTTTTAGCAATAAATGTTAATAAAATTTGTTCAAAAGAAAAAGAAGGTACATTTTAAAAATTTTCAAGAATTAGTATAGATTTATAAGCTGCCCCCAAACCAGTGGTTTACATATTTAAAAAAAATCGCCATGTATAAAGACCTGGTTAAGCAGAAAATGAAAAGAAAAAAAAAACATATCACACAACTGGATATATGGGAAGTGTGGCAAAAAGGAAGGGGAAGTACTAGTCACAAGGAGTTGAGAACAAGAAATTGTCTATAAAACAGCTAAAGAGAAGATGCCTTTAAAATGAACACAAAGAGCAGTGGCACAGACTATGGGACAAGTACATTTCATTGAGGAAATGACTTTATGTATATAACCATCAACTGAGGATTATAAATTTATGGTACCTAATAACTATCCGATTTCTCAGATTGGGCAGTTTACCTCATTTTAAATGTCAGAGGTATGGACTGCACAAGGCAGGAATTGTACACATTTTGGGAAAGTTTGAGGACAAAACTCTGATGGTAGTGATGTGCAACAACGAAATGGAGTCGCACATTTCAAAGGCTGGTGAACTGGTCAGAAATCTACTGTGGTATGAGGGTCAGAAGTGATACAATAACTGGGCAAATGAAGAAATACGTCATATCTACAAATCTACAATAGCAAAAGGACACAGTCATTCTTCAGACAAACCTTTAACATGTATGAGAACTGAATATGAAATTATTGCAAAGAATACGTAGATGTTAAAGTTGCTCCCTGATGCCAAGAAAAACTAGAGTTGAAGGGAAGTGTTTTGATTCTCTGGAATTGCAATTTTTCCATTTATTAATAACATATTATAAGCTGCAAAATGTGTACATAGCAGAATGGCATTAGCAAGGTGCATTTACTTTTACTAATCTTTCAGGTTCAGGTAGATGGGTAGTGAAATCTGTATGCTTGATTTTTAGTGTTTTTAGAATTTTTCGTTGATTTGGTTTCTTGTGTTGAAAAAGTTTTAATAAAAATGATTTACACCAAAAATATAAACTTGACCACATATGTCTTGCCTTATGTAAAAAATTTTTCAAAATAATGGATTTTAACATCAGTGCATAACTCAAGAAAGAGAATAAAATCTAAAGTTTAGAAGCTATACATCCACCTATGGAGTAAGTGGAGTAATTGCTGTCTACGTTCAAAGTTTTACAAGGTACTATCTCTGTGGTTATGTGTGTCTCTTGCTAATTCTCTCAGCGTTATCTGAGACAACATTTTTCTTTCTTCATCTTCCTTAGTGCCCCTTATTTCTTCAGCCTTCTCAGTAAGTTTAGTAGTTGTGAAAATATATTTTGTGCACTTAGTTGTAAGATCTGGAATTTTCTTGCTCATATTATAAATTCCACTCAGACTACTTTAATTTCAGGAATGCCTTAGTGCCTAATTCTACCTACTAAAATTCAAATGCAGTCTAAGAGGAATGACTATGTCTTTATTAGCAAATTATTTGATATTTATACTCACCAGTGCACCTAGATTTCCACTTTTTTCACCAAATACATGTAAAAATTCAGTTAGTATACATTATCTAAAATGTATGTAATCATGTTTCATTTACATATTGATTGATTTAATTATTTATCTACCCTTTATTAACTAGGTTAGTCCCACTAGGCTAGTAGCCTATTTTCTGGGGAGACCTGAGCTGATATTTATACTACATGGGGAAATTCGGCCAGGACATTGGGGACCTTCCACTATTCTTTTCACTAGGTTCTGTGGGATTTTTTTACATCCACCTGGGTTCCCACCAACTTAATCAGATGGGATCTTTTCAGGGCAAAATGAGAAGACATATGAGGTCATTGCCCCTGAAAAGGTGACATAGTGATATCAATCAGCAGTCCCTGTTGCTTGTTTATTGTGACCACTGTATTCTGATATATTACCATGATTTACTTTAGATGTGTACTTGTCTGAGTGCTTTTGAGATAAAGTTGCTTCTGAGTGGTAGTGCAGTCTGGTACGACCACAGTGTAAAAAGGAGCACACTATACTGCCTACGTACAGCATATTTTCCAGTGATGCACTGTTAGTTCAGTGCAGTTCCCTTATATGGCATGAACTCGCCTGTGTCATCCAATCAGATCATTCCCTGAAGTTGTGCTGTGGTATTCTGATCCCATTACCTATTTCACTGCATTAGTTCACACTATTGCAGTATAGTCAGAACTCTGCCTTCACGTCTGCATTACTAGCACAGGTCAGATGCTATTACTTTGGATGAGCTCACCCTTGTTAAGTATACTCACAATGTTCTCTCTAGGTGCATATGCTTAACACATTGCATTACACTGGAAGATCCAAATCCCATATGCTTTACTAGGGGAATCCTCTATAGCTGCATGTCTCTGCAGTGCAGTGTGGACACATTACAGCTGTGGAACTGCAGTGCCAGCAGCATGAGTAGTACTGCCATAATGACCATGATGCTCATTTTCATAAAACTGACCTTTACAAAAACATTCTGCACTGTATTATGCAATTATATGTAACAAGTGACCATGTGCATGGTGTGTCTGATTCATAAATGCACTGTCAGCAAGAAAGGGAGGCCAAGCAACATTGCATGGTAATGGTAATATAATGTTATTGTAATGAGAAACCCTTTTCATAACAAGTCACGCACAATTTAACTGAGATAGTTTGCTTACTCATTAAAGTATGGCAAACTTTGCCCATGCTAATCTAATCAAATCAACATTAGCTATGGATGTGTTAAGAAGGTAGTTAAATAACTTCCATTAGTCTTTTAGCAGACTTTAATATTAAAGCTATTATGTAATGAAGACCAAATGGGATTAATTCTTATGCAAGGTTCCATAAACATGTATGACATCTACCATTTGATTTGGACAAAAATATAGTTAGGAGAAATAGGCATTTAAAGGTGGCCAGTTTCTGAGGTATATCTCAGTGAAGCTATGAACTATAACACCTAAGACTTCTGAAGACTGGCAGGTGATGGCAGAGATATTTGACTAATTGTGGGTCCACTGGAGAAAAATAATAGCAAGGCACTCAAGTACAAATGCCATGGAAACCACATAGAAAAACAAGCAAGTGGAGACACCCCGAAATGTCATCAGAAGAAGAGATACTTGGCTCTGAAGGTACCTACCATATTACTAGTGAAGAACAGAGGACAAGTAACTACAGCATTAGGGATTATAGCATGGAGGGATTATAGGGATTATAGCATGGAGGGATTAAAGGCAAGAAAATGTTTATCTGTTGAAGTGCTCAGAGATGAAAGAAAATCCACTGCAATAAAAAAAAAAATTACACTGGGGGTCACGTCCGTAATTAATGTCATTATTCATTGAGTGTAATTCATTACATTTCCTCCAAAAGTCAATAGTTTTAGGAGGGATTAAGACAGAGCTAAAATCTGAGTCAAAATCAGGGATGTCCCTAAAAATCAATGACAGTTGAGAGGTACAACATGGAAAGTAAAAAATATGAACCAAGGTAAGCGATTGAAGTATGTCAACCAAAGTAAGGATAAGCCATTTGATGTTACAATAATACTAGTTCATTTTCCAACTGCAGATGGAAAAGAGGAGGAGGTGGCCAAATTTTATGAAAGTTTGTAACATCTTCTGAAAATAATACCAAAAATATTACATTTATCAATGGTGAGGGGAACTCTAAGGTTGGTATTCAAAGAACAGCTGGAATACTGGGCAAGTCTGGCCGTAGAGTCAAAAATAACGAAGCATTCTTCCAAGATAATTCAGTGGTTATAGCAAAAAATTATTTTTGAACTGTCTAAGAGATGGCTTTACACTTGGACATCATCAGATGGTTAATACTAAAATCAAAATACCTATGTATCATCAGTCAGATATCAAAGATCTTTATAGAGTCAGGTCTGCAAAAACATGGTCTGCAGCTGACTGGCATTCAGATAATTTCTTTCTCATTGCAAAGTCTGGCATCAAATTAAAGAAAAACAAAACAAAGCCTTGAAGCCAAATACATATGAGCGCAACAATCTGCCAACTGAATAAGCTCTAGAGGGAACAACATATTTAAGTTATAAGAGAGGACCTTCCCCAGATCCAGGTAATTAGAGGCCTATAAGTCTTACCAATCTCATATGTAAAGCCATGGAAAGACTTATCATGGAATTAATCAATCAGGATATAGGGAATCTCCAATCACTGGACCTGTCTCAATTTGCATTTGACAAGAGCAGGTCATGCTTATTCAACCTGGTGGATTTTTTTAAAAGATCACCAAAGCAATGGATGAAGGCAAAATGGTGCACACCGCATACCTTGACCTGGCCAAAGTTTTCACACAGTTCCCCACTCAGGCATAGTAGAAAAGCTAAACAAACTGGGAATAAACACCATACCATCTGCTGGATTAACAACTGACTCAGATGGGATGCAGATCATCAAAATAGGGGAATTTGCCTCCACAAAGAGATGATTCTGTGCTGGTCCCTCTCCTATTTGGCATATGCTTTTCTGAAATAAAAGCCAAAACTAAAGTGCACTGGCTGACTATGTTTGCAGATGACTGCAAGTGAGGAGCAGTGATTGAACCCCCAAATTATTTGTCTATCTTACTAGAAGGTTTGTCAAAAATAAACAACTGATTTCAAAATCATGGACTGAAATTAAATGCCAGAAATTGCATTACTTTATCCTTTGGAAAGTCATCTACCTCAGGGAACTACCACATTGACAATACACCCATAAGAGCTGACCCAGTTGTTAGGGATTTTGGAACTTATGTGGACAGTGAACTATATTTTGACCAACATGTGTCTTATTGAAAGAAAGTCTTTATATATTGCAAAACTTATAAACAAAGGAATTGTGTCCAAATCAAGGGATGTCATTGTCCTCCTGTACTCAGTCCTTATTAGGCCAATCATTGAATAGAACACCTCTTCTGGCATGTATCTGTCCAGACACATGCAACAACTGGAGGCCAGTCATTGAATCATTGAATAGAACACCTCTTTCGGCATGTATCTGTCCAGACACATGCAACAACTGGAGGCCAATCATTGAATCATTGAATAGAACACCTCTTTTGGCATGTATCTGTCCAGACACATGCAACAACTGGAGGCCAATCATTGAATCGTTGAATAGAACACCTCTTCTGGCATGTATCTGTCCAGACACATGCAACAACTGGAGGGCAATCATTGAATCATTGAATAGAACGCCTCTTTTGGCATGTATCTGTCCAGACACATGCAACAACTGGAGGCCAATCACTGAATCATTGAATAGAACACCTCTTTTGGCATGTATCTGTCCAGACACATGCGACAATTTGATCGCCCACAGAGATATCTTACTAAAAGTATATAAGGCCTAAACAGCATGTCCTACATGGTAAAAGCCCTGTCACTATACTTGGTATCCTACAGACTACTAAGAGGTTACCTGTATCTGTTACACAAGGCATTGTCCGACCTAACACTGCTGGATTTACTGCACATCAGTAAGTAAATGGCATCAGAAATACTTGATTGAGGGATCAAAACATCTTCTGCCACATCAACACATTGGTCTGGAGGGTTAGGTATATCTTGTGGACAATACTGTTGCTGTGGAACATATTCCACATCCACATAAAACAAAGTTCTTCCCTGCCCATTTTCAACTGCATCTTAAATCTATGGATGGAAAAGAGAAAATTTATTCCAGGACTGTCCCCTGTACTACTAATGAGCAGAGGTAGCGTCTAAATGATTTATTCCATGCATGAGTACCCTCAAGCATCTTTGGTATGATCCCAGTTATTCTCATTGGCAGTAATGTATGTTATCGACCATGGGATGGGTAAAGCCAGTCTATAACCAAATGGGATAGGTTATTTTAAGAACAAAAAGGGAAACTGACTAGGCTTAAAATGGCTTGAAGGGACAGCTAGCTGAGTACTTATCTATGGACCTGTAAGTGATTGAACCTAGTGGATAGAGAGCTTGAAGAATTATGAAGAGTAATTTGTGATGTCGTCCAAGAGGTGTCAACAAAAACATTTCAAAGGAAAAGTAAATAAAGACATCAAGTATCTGTTTAAGGGGGCTTTCAAAGTGGTTGCAGAAAACAGAAGAATAAAAAATAACAAAAATGAGAAAATACTTCAAAGGAAATTCAGTTTCAGAAAAAAGCAAGAAGACGTGAGGAGACATATTTGAATAAGTAGAACAAAAAGATGGAAGAAGATGGGAAAGATGAGAGATCTTTTCAACATTTTTGAGACTAATGGAAATTTCCAGGTAAACATGGATGTAATAGGTAACAAATATGGGAGGGAATTATGAGAAGAAGGATATATTAGGAAGACATGGCAAGAATATACAGATTAACTATATCAGAAGATTCATAACATCCACATAATGGTATTTTCTCTGATCTATAAGCAGACATTCAAGTAACATTAAATAGGGCCTTGAAACCCTGCTGGTTACAGGAAGTGATGACATTCCAGATGACATGTTTATTGCACTGCACAGTTATGCTGTTACAATATAACATGCAAGTAACCAGCAAATTTGGAAAATGCAACAGTGGCCATTGTACTGGAAAAGTTTAATTTATATTTCTTCATACTTCATATCATCAGCACTGCTGACCCAGTATTTCTCAAGCCATTACTTTTACTTTCATGGACTAATCCATATCTGTTCCTTACGCTATAAAAAAAAATGTTTTCTTCCTTGAGAATAGAGTTTCTAGCAAATGTATCTAATGTTCTGTAATAATTTTTGTATCCAACTATTGAAATGTTATGTAATAATCTGCTATTACTTTTTGTACATGCATTTTTATGTTAACCATTTTATGTTCATCTTTTTGTTAATCTTTTCAACTGGAGCTTAACTCCCCGGGCCTCTGCTGAAAATGGACATGCATCCAGTTAGACTAGCCCGGTCAACAAATGTAAAATAAATAAATAAAATAAAATATTTCAAATCCAAAAAAAGGGAATTCTAAAGAGTGCTCATATTATTAAACATTTGTACTTGTTTTACATGTTCATAAAGTAATGCTCAGGCTTCTACAAGCTAGTCCCTAGCAATATTGGGATCAAGAGCTCACAGATATACAAGCTCTTTTTAGGAAAGGAAGCATCAGATATCAAATTTCCAACAACTGCTGCATCCTGCACTCAGTTGACCCATTCATTCTTCCATTGGGGTGACAGCCCTCTGGCCTGCTCATTCTGTGGTGGAGGTGAGAGTCAGATTAAGGAACCAGCCAGTCTGCAGATCCTGTGGAATGTCCTATCCCCAAACCCTTGGCTGCCTGCATGCAAGACTCATCATTGCTGCCTGGAGTGGTATATGCATGCATCCTAACATGCACAACCCCCAAAATAATGTCAGCAATACACTTTCATTCACAATACCAATGCAGTGAGACAATCTGCAGCTATCCTTCCGGGATGGGAGAGCTCGCATTGGTTGTTCACACCTATGCTTCCATCCTCCCCAACTATTCCCTCTAGGAAGCATGCCATCAGTCAAACACAGGCTGTCTGAGGTACAGCCAGAACTTTATTTGTCTGTGCTATGGGACTGAATCATAATGATCACGTATTTTAATATAAACACAAGTAGAAGGACATCTTTGATACCAATAGCTAATCTGGATATTACTGGAGGTGAGGGGCCTTGACAAACAGCATATAGTTGTAAAATTATGAGAGATGGGACAAAGGGTCTCAAGCAAAGAGCAAGCTGTGAAAGACCTTGGACAATGATCTCTGCAGTGTATATAGCCTGAAGGGAAGATAAATCCCTTCCACACTTTACATAGAGAATCTGCTTCTTGTGTAACATTAACACACATATCAAGAATGAAAATCACTTGGCACCACAGGACCCGGAAGCACGTAAACAAAGGCTTTCAAAATAAGCAGATGAAGAAATCAAACAGCTGCTAGGTCTCCAAAAAGATCCTTTAATGTAACCAGGCAAAGTAAAAATCCACAATATCTTCCAAGCGCTTTCACTCGACCACATGCGAGCTTTCTCAAGGCAAACAACATTGCTGGAAGTTCATTCACATTAAATACTTCCAGAATCATCACATGACTTCCTGTGAACCTTTATCAACAGGAAAATCACCATATAAGGAAATTCTAAAATACATTCTTATTATCATTAAAAATAATTCATTTTCTAAAAATAATTAATTTTCTAAAATTATCTTGGCGACTGAATAGCATAATGAACTTAAAATTGAATACAAACTATTAAAATGTGTCATAAAACAATTCTGTAAAATGTTTTTATAGTTTTATAATACAAATGACAACAACAACAACACTACTGAAAATGTCTTTTATGAAAGGGGATAAAGTAATAGGCAAGGGGAACCTACAAGTGAAGGAAATGACAATCTCAGAAGAAGTGAGAGAATAGCACAGAAGAATAGGAATGTAACTACCCAGGATTTTCATTACCCCAGAAGAGAGGGAGGGGGCGAAGGGAACAATACAACAGTTGGAATCACCCGACAAACTAATTTCAAGAACTACAGTGAATGAGGATAATAGTACAACATTATTTCAAGGGAAACAAATTAAACATAGGAAAGACAATTTTACTATTTTTAATTACACCGATCTATCAATAACAGACAATTTGTTTAGTTTATTTTCCAAGTGTTTTCATTATGTTCCCCTTAGGCCTTCCCCCACGGTTGCAACCTTGATTGATTTAAAGCTTTTCATGAGGCAGCTCAATTTTAACTTATTGTTTAAAGATAAATTAAACTTTGAAAAGACTCTTACAAGAAAAAGTACCTTCAACCCGCCTGTCCACCCCACCATTAAAATTTTTGAGGAGTTGGTTGAGACTGACATTAGGAAACTTAAGGAGAAAGATTATTTTAAAACAACTGACAATATTACTGAGGATGAGTTGACCTTAATTAAAAAGCTCAAAATGGAGGGGTGTAGGGTTATGAAACCGGACAAGGGGGGAGGTGCTGTCTTGATGTACACCTGGGACTATGAGGCTGCCTTGCACACTGTGTTACAGGATACTGAACAATATGAACTTGTCTCAAGAAATGAGATCAATATAGCTCAAGCTAAAATAAATTATTCACTATATGACCATTTAATGCAAAATGCCATTAATGAAAAGTTATATAACTATTTATTAGTAAAAAAAACCCAAGGTTGCCCAGATTTTTGGAATTCCAAAGACACATAAGAACTTGAACCCCCTGAAATTTAGACCTATAGTTTCAGGGGGTGGAAGTGTCACAGAACCCTTAGCCAAATGTATCGATTTCTCCTTAAAACAACATGTAGAGAAAATTAAACACATATGTAAGGATTCATGGGACTACCTCAAAGGAGTGGATCAGAGTTTATTTTTACCTGAAATGTTTATGGTCACTGTGGATGTGGTCAACTTATTTCCTAGTATTCCACAAACACAGGCCTGGAGTGGTTAGGAACTTACTTATCTAATGAAGTCCAACTGGGGGCCAAGTTTACTAATTTAATTCTGGAATTTATGGAATTAGTTCTAGAAAATAACTTCATTCATTTTAAGGGGGAATTTTATCGTCAGAAAAAAGGTGTGGCAATGGGTGCCTCTTGTGCCTCCATGTACGCAAATCTGGTATTATACCAATGGGAAAAAAAAAATATTTTTACCAGTACATGGTATCAGGACATCTTATACTATAGAAGATTTCTGGACAATATCTCCTTTATGTGGATGAGAAACGAACGAAGTTTAATGGAATTCATAGATTACATCAACAGGACGACCGCATTTTTTAGTTTTACTTATAATATCAGTAAACACCAACTCGATTATTTGGACATTTCACTAGTGAAGGATTATTCAAATAGTTGTCTTCAGTCTAAGATTTACAGGAAAAGCACTTTTTCAAATGCATTCCTGAATTACCACAGTGGACATCCCTTCTATCAAAAGAAGGCGATAGTGAAGGGTCAACTAATTAGGGCTTCACGAATGTCCAGCACGGACGAACTTTTCAATGAGGAAGTTTCCATTTTAAAGGAATTCTTTATGGACAAACAATATCCGGGAGCCCTGGTAGAAGCACTAGTTGTAGAAATTTCTGAGAAGAGGGCAAATAAATATCCTCCTTTATTGGGGGTGGGGGTTAATGAGATGTCCCCAAACCCTTCAAAACACATTTTACAAGGAAAAAATAGTTTTATACACACTTTCTCCAGCAACTCAGATCAAATCGAGAAGATTATCAAGAAATATTGGCCCATTCTCAGACTTCAGGAAGATCTTAAGAATTCTATGCCCAGTTACCCCTCTTTTGTTAGGAAAAGGGGCAGGAATTTGAAAGAACTTTTAGATATTAGGTTAGAGGATCCACAGAATCACAATAGAAAGAAATTAGGCACTTATCCCTGTGGGATGTGCAAGCAATGTCACACTATGCTAAATAAGGGGTCCAACTACCTTCCATCTAGAAGATTTAAGTTCCGTTCCAACAAACATTTTAACTGTGGATCCAAGGGTGTGGTCTATCTTGGTTGCTGTGTTAAGTGCCATGCTTTTTACATTGGGAAAACCAAAAGGGTGTTTAGGAGAAGGGTTTACGGACACTTCAATGACATCAATGTAAGGAAGGAAAGTAATGCCGTTTATAAATACTCCTTGACGTGTAAGGACATGGACATAAAGTTTATGGTGTTGGAACAGGTACAACCGGATATAAGAGGGGGTAGTTGGGAGTCAAAATTAGAATACCGTGAGCTATTTTGGCAGCTCCGGTTAGATGCTACTATATATCCAGGTCTGAATGACACCCTCAACATCACTAGTGTTTTGAAATTGAGACAAGCTCGTCTATAACACAGTTTAGCAGTACATGACATCTATTGTTTTATTCACTTTTGAATCCATAAGATTTTATAATATGATATATGAAATGTTAAACATTGGCACCTCAGATAAGAAATGTTTTACAATGCCAGTTAGTAACTCTAGGTTTTAAATTGGAGTTTTGATTTCACCCCCGATGGTTAAAAGGGGTTACTGCATTCATTTGTATTATAAAACTATAAAAACATTTTACAGAATTGTTTTATGACACATTTTAATAGTTTGTATTCAATTTTAAGTTCATTATGCTATTCAGTCGCCAAGACATTTTTAGAAAATGAATTATTTTTAGAAAATGAATTATTTTTAATGATAATAAGAATGTATTTTAGAATTTCCTTATATGGTGATTTTCCTGTTGGTAAAGGTTCACAGAAAGTCATGTGATGATTCTGGAAGTATTTAATGTGAATGAACTTCCAGCAATGTTGTTTGCCCTGAGAAAGCTCGCATGTGGTCGAGTGAAAGCGCTTGAAAGATATTGTGGATTTTTACCTTGCCTGGTTACATTAATGGATCTTTTTGGAGACCTAGCAGCTGTTTGATTTCTTCATCTGCTTATTTTGAAAGCCTTTGTTTACGTGCTTCTGGGTCCTGTGGTGCCAAGTGATTTTCATTCTTGGTTTGATTTTGCTTTTAGTTTTGGTATTAACACACATATTCCCATATCATTACATATTGCTTAGATTATAAAACCAGATAGCAGAACTGCTATACCGTCAGGGAGAACTTATTAAGCTTTAATTGCATATGCAAGTGGTGCTATGAACTGAGAACTATACTAAATGTTATATCTTATTGTACAGGATGTGCAGTGAAATAAAGATATATTTCCATGAAGCCCACCCTTAATGCCTTTTATGTAATGGCTCTGGCATATGATCTGTTTCCACATTGACAAGCGTTCCATTATTACACAGAAATAAATAATCATTTTAGAAAATCAGGATTATTTTTACATATGAGAAGATGTCTCATTTGCATAAGTGTAAAATAAAAATGTTTTAGAAATATTTTGAAATTTATAATGAAATACACTGTACTAAACTTTCCCAACAAAAATCTGTTTCATTTTGGTGATAACTTTCTCATCCAAATATTTTTTAACAAAATATGAGACACAATGTATGACAAGTGTCCACAATATGTAATATGAGTCAAGAGTTAAGCGTGAAAGAGTAAAATACAGTGACATCATTGGTGGCAATAAATTATTGTGTGTAGGTTATAGAGCATCATAGGCATTACAAGTCCATGTTCTTAAACTTTATTGGTTAGTATAGAAAATGTCTATATCCATGAGGCATGGTGAGAAGTTTGACTTTCAAAATGGGTGATAAACCTCATAATGTGGGATACTTGAGAGCTATGAAGTAGGGAATTGGTTGCATTCACTCTGTTTTCTTTCTTTCTTTCTCTGATTACCCACTTTATCTAATTCAGGTTCATGGGAAGCTACAGAAACAGGATCATTGACTTGTATATATGACAACTAGCAGGTGTTCTTGTAGGTCTTACACCAGAAAGTCCTGGCTCTTTGGCATCCTTTAAATTTAAACTGTAATCTGTACTAACTATAGAATTTTTTTTTTTTAATTTGAGATAGGCCACCAAGGCAGTTGCTTAAAACAGCATCATATTTGTGCAAGAATGACAGATGAATATTTGAACATACTCAGGCAGGCCTAGGGAACATTTTGAAGACGCAATTGCATTTCATTATTTTTTGTTTTGCATGTTCACATTGTTACAATGAGAAACAGTAAACTTTTAATCAATGTCTTACAATTATATTTAAGACTAAGTATCTTCTTACATTTTCATTCTGGAGTTTCGGATATTCCACATAATGTAATATGCTCATGGAAATATACTTCATTCAGTCCTTTATCAGCAAGAAAAATGCATATGCCCGGACCACACCATTTAAAGTTTGTCACTATAGTTCATCTTTTAACTTACTATGTAAATAAGTTATGTGAAAACTATTAAGAAATGCATATGAAACATTCAGCAATAAGAAAGTGATAACTCATTTTTTTTATTTTCTTATAGAAGACGTTCATTGAAAGTATTCCTATAAAACCAGTACAAGGAAGTTAAGAGGGGAAGTAGGTGGGAGGCATGCAAGCAGCAAGTTCAAACCTGTTAAAATCAATACAGAACAGCTTCACAGCATGTCACAGACATTCAGAAGTGAGTATGCACTTAAAAACTGAGCTACTATTCCTATAATCACAGTCCTTTCTTAGCCTTGTGGAAGAATAGTGAACCAAAACTATTGCTTTTCATTCAATTAAAGTATTATTGTGATGTGGTATACATTCTGTAATATCAAATACTGCATGTAAGTCCATTTGAGTTCTGGCAGATGCACAAATATACTGAAAGACAGAAGAATGTGGCAAGGTTGCTACACTGCAGATTTTGTAAACATTACAACACAGAGGCACCTGAGAGACACTGGAAACATGAACCGCAATGGATTGCTGAAAATGATGAAGTAATGATTACATGGGATCAATTACAAAAAAAGACTGGCATGCTGATGTGAGACCTCATTCAAACCATGAACTAGTTTGATTATATAATAAGATTACATAGCAAGAATATTTAACAATAATTATATAACAATCCACACTTTAACCAAACTTGACCAACTGTTTATTAAATTTAAATAAACATGTTTGTATTTAAATTTAATAAACAGCTGTTCAAGTTATATAATCAAGAACAACCAAATACGTGGATAATACTGTCAAATGCAACCCAGAAAAAACTTCAAAGCAGTATTCGCGATGAACAAAGCCAAGTCCACCAAGTCCACCAAATAAAACGATATTTTATTGACAAATTAAAAGACAAACATTGTGTGATGGTTGATGTACACGTGGTTTGTCTTTTAATTTGTCAATAAAATATCGTTTTATTTGGTGGACTTGGCTTTGTTCATCGTGAATACTGCTTTGAAGTTTTTTCCAAGTTATATAATCACACTAGTTTGTGGTTTGAATATTATAACATGGTTTACCTTCATAATGGCGATCTCAAAAAGGTTGACCCCGCTTCTGCGAACACCGAAGTGCAAACGTCCCAAACGACGAAAACCACATATGTGAACAGCTAAATCTCATCTCCTTTTGACCCGTGGTGGCATTGGTGTAGAGGTGTGGTGCGGCCGGAAATGTCAAAATTCGACATTAATTTGACATTTTAGAAGTTTTGCGGATTTGATTTCGTGGAAACGGGTCGACGATGTGGTCGGTCGATCATATGTGATCAACGATATGAAGGTAAACCTATAACACACCAGCTTTTTTGTAATTGGTTCTTTGCGCCCTGGTTACTTGTGACTTACATGGGATCATCCCATACCAGCAGTTAGAAAGGTAGAAGCAAACAGATCGGATATTGTAGAAAAAGAGAAAAAGGGAATATAAAGACTTGCAAACAGAATTAGAGCAATGTGGAACAAGGATGCACAGATAGTTCCAATTGTAGTAGGAGTAACTGGGCCAATAAAATAAATCTTCAAACATATCTAAATGTGTTACTGATAAAAGTAAATCCTTATGAACTGCAAAAATAAGTAATTCTGGGTATGGTGTGGGTACTGAGAAGTGCAATTGTATAAAATGTCAAAGAGCTGTTTGAATGGGTTAATAATTTGTGTGTCCAGATGTACCAGAGTGTTAACAGCATTGCTCATCATGGTGATAAGACTTCAGTAAATAAAACATCAACAAGTACACTACTTATACAAGTTAATAAAAGCTATATGCCTGGCGCATCTGTGAATGTCTGCTGATACTCTAATGCCATGCCTGCCAAGAACGGCATGATAAACCTTAACTTTCTGTACTATGCACGATGCATGTCTCTCAAGTGTCACACTGTCATGGACTGTGATCAGTGTTGCCAAATCCCTTGAACACAGATTTAACATCCTGTTGATCTATGTCAATAGCACAGTCACACTACATCACTCCACAGTACACCTTGGTAGTCATATATGTTCCACTGACATGTAATAGTCCCATGTAGTTGTGTACCTGCAGGTGTTACAGCTTGGCCCATACTGTCCCATGTGGATAGCTTGAGAGGTATGTACATGCTATAGAAGCTATTAGGGAACTTGTAGACATAAAGTAAGGTCAGACCTGTTGAGTATAGAAGAGTAGTGTTGCAAACAATATAGCCTATAATGGTAGTAATGGCATGCCTTTCTCTCTCCCCACACCCCTTATCTGCATCACAATTTATTATTGTTATACATTGTGTATGGTTTACTTTTAACATATGTTGTTCTCAAAATGTTATGTTGGGCCTTGTGTTTTATTATTGTTATATATTACAGTGGTTGCATACTAACATACCTTGTTGAATTACCTATGTTCTCTTAGGTCTGCTGATAAAGTATTGTTGAAGGTTAACAAAACCCAAAACTCTCACAGCGTCTCCTTATACTCACATATCATTGCCAAACACTGGAATTCTCTACCTCAGCATATTATGTCCATCGATGATACACATTAATTTAAACAGTCCCTAAAGGAATATTTCACCAAACGTAGGCTTTGCTCATTTTCTCCACCAGGCTAACCAATTTAACCCCTTACTGTCCAACTTCATTCTCTCCACCACCCATTGTCAATATTTCTTGACAATTGAGCCTTCTTAGCTTCAGTTTGTGATATTTTTATCCTGAAAAAAAATACATATTTTTGCTTTGTCTGTATGAATAGAATAAGCTTATTGTACTGCAATTGTTATACACTTTTAGATACATTAAGAAACTTGCGTTTGAACTCCTATTGTAATTGTCATATATACAAATGTATAATTATGTGATCTTCCTTGGAACTTTTCTCCTCGGATCTCCACTGAAAATGGGCTTCTGGCCCAATTGGACACAACCTGGTTATCAAATGTATATAAATAAATAAATGTTGCTGGCCTTTTGCCATAAATATTACTGGCATGCTGTTACAATACTGACTGTTATCCCATTCACTGTTGTGTTCCATATGCTATGCAATGTTATCTTATTGGATTATTTGCAACAACCTCGCATGCTGTTATATATAACTAACGTTTAAATGTTCTGTTCATTACTAACCTATACACTTCGAAAAAAACCTCAACACCATAGCATGACTGTGTACCCTGGTTCTTGTGGATCAACCTACCCTTCCTCAACTGGCCAGGGCACTGGGTCCCAGCATATCTGGAACCCAACCTGGTGCTGCCCCCTCTGCTAGTCCTGTACCACCTACTGGTGGAACCGCCTCAGGGGACGGGGCACATCCTCCCCTAGAAGCAGGCGTGGAGACGGAGTTGTCACCCAGTGACTGCTACCAGGGATGGTGTGCAGGATTGTTCACTGAGGTTTCGACAATTGGCTGTGCCAGATTGAAAGCAGATTGAAAGCAGACTGACCAACCTTGAGGGAAGGCTGGCCACAGCACCCAGCCCTCAGCACAGCCACCTTCTGGGCAGTGAAGGACCGTGGTAACTGCCCATGGGTGATTAGCTCAGTCTCATTGCTGCCATCTGGGGGCACATGGCTCTCTGATTCCACAACACCCTCCCTGTCCAAGGTGTTTACCCCCCTCAAGTATCATACACGGCCGGCCCCTGTCTGCTGTCTCGTCTGTCTTGTCTGTTTGTAAATGCAACCTCTCTTACCCAACTTACCTCCCCAAATGTACCTATAACCCTTCCCCAACATTCCACTCTCACCATAAAAAAATGTACATCTGCCCCCCCAAAAAAAAAT
This sequence comes from Protopterus annectens, assembly GCF_019279795.1. NCBI lineage: Eukaryota > Metazoa > Chordata > Ceratodontiformes > Protopteridae > Protopterus > Protopterus annectens. The sequence continues at coordinate 1,437,267,997 of NC_056745.1, read as the reverse complement.
CACTCCATACATCTTTTTTTTTTTGGAATTCACACAGGTTTAAGCAGAGCTACTCACCTTATCTGTTTCTGGCACTGTTATGCACATCAGCAAAATAATGACCAGTGCCAAGCTTCAAAGACCAGGATCCTGTCTATTACAGCATGGTGCATTAGCCCACTAGGCCATGCAGCTCTGAAAACTTGCAGGTGTTTCCAGAAACCTATCCTGATTGCCAGTGATGCGCATCAGCAAAAATAATCACACATTCGCCCACTGGGCTACTCAGCTCTGAAGTATGACAGGTGTTCCCATAAACATATAATGGGAAAAAGGACAACATACTTGGGACTGTGATGCAGATATCAAATCACTACACAACCAAATAAATTTTTATGGATGCACATGAGGCATAGGACATCAGTTAGAGCTGACAAATGCACAGACTGTTGCAGAATGTCCACAGTTGTGCCACCTACGTTTGTCACATAGCCTAGTCTGTGTGCTGCAGTACTGCCAAATCAGTACAGACTGAGAGTAGAAAAGCATGACAGACAGTTTAATGTCACACATCACACTCATCCAAACACCCATGTTCATGTGAATCCTGTGTAACAGAATATATGCATGCATATATGTCTTGCAAATACACCTGCTATAATATGGACTCAGTAGCTCAATCCATTACATTTCTAGCATGCTGTACATTTTCCTACTTACAGTCCTGGCCTCCATTCCAGTCTGTTGCATGCCAAGTACATTCTACTGCAGTCGCTGCCACCCAGTGTAGCACATCAAAGGCCTGTAGGCTGGGACAAACCTCACAAATATGTATAGGTGTCCTAAATGTTGCCTACCACTCTCTGGATGGCACTATTACATAACATATGTACCATGGACACATGCTTCACTTGGACTGTTATGGATACCCTAACCCTGGCTATCCTATGATAACAGAGCTGAAACAGCTCCCTCACTGACATATACAGCTTTCTGTCCCCCCGATGGTTTTACAATCCCCAGTATGACTCCTGGGCAGAATGCAGCAGTTTTAGCCTGCAACATATGCTACAGGCCTACCATACCTCCCAACGACCTAAAACAGGGAATCCACACAACATCCATACATAAAGAGGTGGGGGATGGTCAAGGGACAGGAACATGTGTCACAATCGTCTCCTACAAACATACACAGCTGATAGACCAGCAGCTACTGCAGCAGCATGCATATTCTAATGCAAATGACGTATGACTCTCTCATCTGTCTGTCCTCTTACTGACCTCAACCCACGTTGTTAAACAGTAAACTGCCACATAATCAGAAAGTCTGTTCACAATGGCCAAACACAGTATGCAAAACTGTGGATGTACCACATAAATACAAATAGTGGACAGCATTTTTACCTACCCTCTGTGATAATGTAGTCCCCACACCTCAATAATGTCCATCTCACAGGCCAGGGATAGGGCCAAGGCATACATAAAGGCCTTAACTATAGCACCGGCACTGTGCTGCCATGCCCTTGGCTAATGAAAATGCAACCCAGTTGTTCTGGATGCAATTAGCAAATGTGAGCCACAGATTGGTGCACGGGCAATTGCCTGTTCATGAGCATTACTTACAAAAGGCAAGCTGCTGGCTATGGCAAACAGGTCTATGATTTTCTTTAAGAAGACAGACTGTTCTTTCCTAAGCATTATACTACAGGAGTTCTGCAGATAAAGGAGTACAGAACTATACCAGGTATGTAATAGAATTCACCATGTAATGGGATGCAGATGGGAGGATGCAGTCATGGGAAATAGGGATTACAACACAAGGTCTGTAGTACATATCTTGGAATGACATGCTGCTGTAGTCAGCTATCCAGCACCTGCAGGCCTACCTTTTGGCTTTGTCTGCTATGACATAGATCACAGCTCTGGCCCTCTGAGTCCCTCCAGCAATGGTCAGCTCATGTATGAATGCTACTGGATTGTTAATTAGACAATAGTGACAGTAGGTATGGTGGATACAGCTTGCATATCACATGATGTACTGTCAGTCAACTCATCTCAGTCTGTAAATGTTACACAGGCGTAGCTCAGATATTGTCCAGGTGCCCCTGACTGTTCCTGATGTACTCTAGCTAGGCCACTGCTTGCTCCACACCTGTGTCTCATCACCTGAGAGCTATGGGTAGCTTACCTGTTGACTACCTACAGCAGGACAGCAGGTTATAGCTAGTAGTAGTGGGGGGACACAGGCTCTGCCTCAACAAAAGAGTGTACATTTCAAGCATACAATATAAGGGAATGAATACCGTACCGGATATTTATGTACCATAACTGTTTTCTGAGAGGTCGGTGCAGGACAGTCAGGTTCCCCACAATCAGGGAACAACCATTACGTACTGTCCAACTGTTCACCAGACATCCACATTTGTCTGGCAGAGGGTCCACATATATCAGGCACATGTACACATTCTGCAAATATCTGTACTGTGGATATGAGACACCTACAGGGAGGATACCCTACAGGATGTTTGCAGTGTTGCCTGTAGTTGTATCACACAGATGTTGCTGGACTGTCACCATACACTTATAGTACCACTTACCTATTTGTCGGATGGCGGCTGTATGACATGGTACTTTAACATCGCCCATAGGGGACATACCATAGTAGATGGCAGTGGTGAGTGTGAACACATAACAACACAGTCCATCACAGCACACAAGGCCCTAGATGGTATACCTATGATGATATGAGGTTACTAGGCTACTGGCCCTGAGGCCCTCATAAGCCTAGCCCAGAGTTTAGCCCATGTTTATGCAATTCAGCACCTAATGCCCCAGTCCAACAGGGACATAGGAGGTATCCCAAGGGTGTATGTCCTGTTAACTATCCAGTTATCCAGGTTTTTCTTTAAAAGGTTTAAAGAGGTACTCCACCTGATGTGTATAGGGTGTCAATTCCACAGCTGGGTGAGTGTGTGGGACACACATCTGACCTGTCAACAAGTTCTGTTGATGTGACAGACCAGGCTGAGGGCATGTGCATGGGTTACTAGAGTGGAGCTTGACTTGCGATTGTGCAGGAGTCCCATCAAGGTAGAGTTTGTGATTGCCTTGTATGCTAGACAGAGGTCACGTCTGAGGAGTTTGTATGAAACTGGGTAGAGGGATGGGCTTGTAGCCTATCTGTGTATGGTAGATGTTTCAGGCCCTGGTATTCCCTAGTATGGAACCTCTGTGGTATCCCCAGCTGCTGCAGATGCTTTGCAAGGTAAATGACAAAAGGGGCATTATACTCAATAATGGGCCTTTTTTGGGAGGAATACAGGGATGTTATGACCCCCCATGTCCCTGAATGAAATACCCTTACGTATGAGGTGGGCCATGTAGAAGGCTTTCCTTACAACAGAAGCAACATGGTGGTCAAATATCATGTTGTCATCAACCTGTGTGCACAAATCCCTCATGACTGATTGGATGCTTGGGATGTTGTTAGTACTGTGATAATATGTGGGGACATCACTCTCCCCAAAGGGGATGATGCTGCATTTCATTGCATGCAGCCTGAGGCCATGGGTCTGGCACCAGTCATGTGTCTGCATGAGACCCTCTTGGTGGATGTCCACATCAGTAGGGGGATTTGGTGACAGCAACAAGCATGCAGTCTTTTGCAAATGTTGTAGCCCATAGCCCACTGGTTGTGCCCTGCACCTCAGATGAGTAACTCACACATAACAAAGGCCCACACACAGAACACTGAGTTACAATGATAGTTATGGGTCTACTGCTTGAGGTAGCTTCCCCTATGCTGACTAGGTGGATTCTGTCAGTGCACCAGTGTGCTACCCATCTGGTAACATATGTGATGATGCCTAGTTGAGAGCATATAACTATTATGTCCAAGTGGGGAATACTGGCATCCACATTTGTAGTACCACTCACCTATTTGTTGAATGGTGGCTGTATGACATGGTACTTTAACATCGCCCATAAGGGACATACCATAGTAGATGGCAGTCATGAGTATGAACACATAACAACACAGTCCATCACAGCACACAAGGCCGTAGATGGTATACCTATGATCATACAAGGTTACTAGGCTATTGGCCCTGAGGCCCTCATAAGCCTAGCCCAGAGTTTAGCCCATGTTTATGCAATTCAGCACCTAATGCCCCAGTCCAACAGGGACATAGGAGGTATCCCAAGGGTGTATGTCCTGTTAACCATCCAGTTATCCAGGTTTTGCTTTAAAAGGTGTAAAGAGGTGTATAGGGTGTCCAGGTCAAGGTAGGCAATGTGCACTGTCTTCCCCTTGTCCATGGCTTTGGTGACTGTGTCAAAGAAGTCAACCAAATGTAACAGACATGATCTCTCCTTGAAAAAGCCTAACTATGTGTGATCAAGTGTGTGGAGGTTGCCAATATCCTTGTTAATGAGGTTCATGATAAACTGTTCCATGGCCTTGCAAATCAATCTAGTTATACTGATGGGTTTATAATGTGCCAGATTGGTGTATGCTCCACCTTAGTGTAAATGGGTGACAGTGGATGTCCTCCACTTGGCTGGGACAAAGGCGGTATTCAAGCTTGGTTGACTACAGTGCCTTACGGTGCTGCAGATTCATGTTTGGGGTCATGTAGGATGCATCTTGTGATGTGATTGGCTCCCATGGATGCTGTACACCATTACTTTGAGATGGCAGTGATGACCTGTTCCCTACATATAAGGGGAAGGGGTCAGGTATTGGGGATGTCCTGCTATTCTGATGGGGGACAGGGGTGATGCTTTTATTGACTCTGTCAAGTATCAAGTTTTCTATATCAGCAGCACTTGTATATCTGGTGTCTATGACCACCACTTCTGAGCAGATCTGACTGCTTCCTTTGCTGTTGCAGACATATGTGAAGAAGGAGATATGATTGTCTGTAGTGGATGTCACCAATGTGGGCTCAGAGTTTCCTTTGCAGAATTGCAGTAGTGCTCTTATTTGCTTGTTCAGGCTAAGGTGACATTACTTCAAATTAGACACCTGCTCCTTCTTTGTCTCAGACAGCAGTATGTCATCCCTGTTACACACACTTTATTGTAGATGTCCACCAGACAAGTTTACTTATCCTTGTAGAGAATGATGTAGTCCTCTTGCGTATACCTGACTCCATGCATCTATACAAATGCACGTATAGTGCTTTTGTGTATTTGTGGATATTGGTTCCAGTTCCTACAGAGGGTGAGGGGGCTGTGTAACTATTTATACCATGTCTCAGGAGACTGTAATCAACTTTGGAAATGTTTGTATGTCTGACCCTAGCTAGATGAGTATTGGGGGAGATAGTGCTGCAAATGTGATTACTTTATGGTTTGTTTGACCACAGAGAATGATACTGTAGGGATGCTGCAGTGCTTACCCATGTTGTTTATTATCAACTGCAAGGAACCTTCACCTCATGTGAAGGTAGCAACTAGCTGCTCCAAGGTGCCTTGCCAATACTGATGAATCTAAGGGGATTTGTGTGCTGGCATGAGTACATCTCCCAATGTATGTCTGGGTAGTTAAAGTCACCCAGGATCAGGGTACAGACCCAAATCCTGATAGAGTTGCTCAGGTCCAGATAGATAGAATGGGTTTCCTGGTCACATGTGTGTGGGCCGGTAGCTATCTATAATTTGAATAGGTGTCTTGACAATGGTTAACTGACCCTGCAGTGTCCCCTTGCATCTAACTGTTTGACCAGACTGGAGGTGTGTATGTCTTTCATATATAGTGAATCCCCACATCCCATGGCTCTACTGCTCACACCTTGGGGTCTGACTGTATGACAGGATGGTTGACCATGTAAGGCTGGAGCATTCTCTGCAGCTTTGAACCATGTGTCTGTGACTGCACAGATGTCAGTATTTCCCAGGGTTAAGACGGCTTGCAATGAGTGCAGATTCATGTTTAGACTCTGAGCATTTAGCAGCCTGGCCTTCAATTTGTGATTTGTTGACAGTTGTATGTTGGTAGTGTTAAACTCACCAATTTTCCTACAAAAGGCACTATGAGAGTGGTAGGAATCATTTCCAGATGCATGAAAGCCAGTTGAGACAGATGGAGGCCATCTGTAGCAAAGCATCGTTGTCTGTTGATCATATCATCCCAGGCTGTCAGGTACTGGATCCTCCTGGAATGGCACCAGAAACCAAGCCAATTATTAAGGTCAATTATTTCCTGATTGTATTGCGGCATCATTCTGGGTGACAGCAACAGGCTGTATAAGGCTAGGGGCATACCTGCCTGGGACACGTAATCAGTGCTCAATCATGTTTTATTTCCTATAGTGCAGGGAGGTACCTCAATATGGACTGTGACAGACACATAACAGTATCTGTTGTTGAGAGACATCAGTCCGTATGTGATATAGTAGATTCTGGAACCTGACAGACAAGTAACTGTGACCTTCCCCATATACAGCTTGGTGAGAGGCACATCTGTGTGTCTCACAATGGAGCCTCCTATCACTAATGTGTTTGATTTATGGTGATGCCTTTGTGGCTGTGGGATACAGGTGTGTGGCTATGTGTGGTATGTGGTGTGGAGGGCAGTGGATTTCACAAGTGTTTTTACCTCAGAAGTCTTCTTTGTTTGGAGATGTATATGTTGAGGACCTCCACATATGTGGGTGTATGTTGTGTAGGTGTGGGTAGTGTGTGATATGTACTGATTGTGTTGACAATCTATTCAGTGTCAGGTATGCGGGCATGAGAGGGAGAGAGCATGTTTGCTGACAATACCTCTCACCCACAATTCCATTGCATCTCTCACAATTTGTGTCCCTTGCTAGTGTTTGTAGATGGTTGTCCGTGTACATGAGGCAGTTGTTACCCTGTGCCAGGATGCCCATAACAACCAGAGTGGTAGGGGAAACTGTAGGACGTTGTCCAGCCATATTTATCAGAATCTGAATGAGGAAGGCCAGGGAGACCTAAGGGGTGGGTCTACAGCCCGGGTGCTTAAAACAAACGTAGGAAGCTGACACTACTGCATAGAATGTAGACTGGCTATAAACAAGCAGTAATAGGTGCAGCAGAAAAGCTGCATTTGAGCACCCTAAAGAACATGCAGCAAGTAAGAGGAAAAAGCAAGATCAGGATGGAAATGCATGGTGTATTGCTACTATGTTGCTGATAGGCACATAGATACTGTGGTGATAGATGATGGGGGTATGATTCGGGAGTTAGTGGTGGATAGTGCTGGCAAATGTGGATGGACAGGGTGTGTACATAATGGAGATGTTTGCTGACAATACCTCTCTCCCACAATTCCATTGGTACATCTGGTGTGGCCGGAGTCCCTCATCCTGTAGCCAGTGAGTGTGAAACTGTTTTGTTATGGTTCATCTATTCCCCAGGCATGTTAAGGGCTGCCAGTTTCCTGCAGACACAACTGTTCAGCTTAGAAATAGTGCAATACTTGTATGCTCAGTTGTAGAGGGGTTCACTGCAGTGCATTAAATTGGTAATCACAGTTACATATTTGCATGAGCTGTAACATATTTGCACATTGCACAATCCAGTCTATGCCACACCTTGTTTGCTGTGGCATAGACTGGATTCGGGCCTGCTGGATCTAGCTTTGTTTGTGTAACTTGAGCACTAATCCAGACATTCTCTAAAGTATTCAATTGTATTTATTACTGCTTGGTTATAACTTGATTAAAGTGTAGCTATCATTCTAAGTCTTTTGGATTAAGCACTTGGGCTTCAGACCAGTTGTTTTACATTAGGAAGGTTTGTGGCAAGCACTGTGGTGGCAGGACAGGTAGTTTTCATCCTTCTAAGTTGGGAACTGCTGATTGAGAGCCCAGTGTCCAAGTGTATTAGTTCTGGTTTAAGCAATTGGGCTTCAGGCCAGTTATTTAACATTAAGAAGGTTCGTGGTCTGCACTCTTGTGGGAGAAGAGGCTGGACTCTGCCCTTCTGAGCTGGGAATTTCTGGTTAAAGGTTTATAGTGCCTGAATATTTGAACTGTATCTTACTGAAATTGGTACACCTTGTTTGCTGTAGCATAGACTAGATCCAGGCCTGCTGAATATAGCTTTGTTTATATGCTTGTTGTTTGTTTGCTTGTTATTTCCCTGGAACGCTAATTCCACCTAATACGCAGCTTCTCAGCGCTTCTGTGGCTCACTAGTGATATCTGCATTGCTTACTGTACTTATTTCCTTGTTTCACTTGAAAGAAAGTTACTGTTTGTCGTTTTTGCATTTAGTTACTTGTAACACATTGCACTCAAGTTACCTGGCACTTGCTCACTAAAGCAATTATATAAGTCAGCACTAAAAATTAAAAGCACTACACCCTCACTCCCCACTGGCCCTTGTTTTCAATTATTAAGGAATTCCCAATATTATTCTAGCATGTCCAAAGGTCAGTTGTCAATCTCCTCTCTGGTCCAGCTGGTGAATCTGGTAATCTTGAGGCAATGTTATAACTGCCTCATGTACACAGACAACCCTCTCCTCCTCCCATATAACACAAATACTTGCGAGAGATGCAGCTATTTAGCCAAACTGGAGGCTGAGCTCTCTCAACTCAGGACTGGCAAGACCAGACAGGAGAAGGCAACTACACACACCACAAAACCAGCCTCACATAATGCTACCACACCACTGAATCAAACACATAAACACACAAAGACATACTCGGAGGCTCTGAGTAAAAATTTACCTAAACAGCAGAGGCCTCCAAAGTAGACACCCAAACAACTTCTACCTCAAGACACCCCACAAGCAACACATAAACCACAAAATCAGTGTGCAAAGCAGTCACAGCCCTTAAGGCCAAATACAACACCAAACATACTTGTCATAGGTGACTCCATAGTCAGACACACTGACGTCCCACTCACCAGGCTGAACAAGGAGAGGGTCACAGTAAGCTGCCTATCGGGTGCTAGAATCCACCACATAACACAAGCACTCAGGTCACTCCATGGCAAGTACAAATATGACACAGTCATTGTCCATGCTGGTGTGAACGACCTGAGATGTACCTCCCTGGACTACATGAAAAGAGACATAGAGGAGCTCTCTGATTATGTAGCCCAGGCAGGTATGACCCTGACCCTGAGCAGTATCCTTCCTTCACCAAGAATGATGCCACAATATAGAGACAAGATGATCAGCTTTAACAATTGGCTTAATGTCTGGTGTCATTCAAAGGGGATCCAGTGTCTGTCTGCCTGGGATGACATGCTTGACAAGCCACGCTGCTTCACAAGGGACGGCTTGCACCTGTCACCCCTGGGATTCCAGATATTGGCTAAGGCTCTTGCCACCCCCATAGTGCCTTTTTTAGGCAAGGCTCAAATTCTAAACCTACCACCCTAGAAAACAAAAATGGGAAGAAACTGAGGGTAATGCTGCTCAATGCCAGAAGTCTAAATCTCAAAATGCACGCCTTCTCAGTATGGAGAACATTGATGTCTGTGCTGTAACTGAAACCTGGTTCAAGGCTCCTGAGAGCACCCCGGCACTATTAGGTTTTACCTCATATCATGTGTTCCGGCCCCAAACCCTGACCACACCACAAAAGGAGGGGTGTATCCATATTCATAAAGGATACCCACACCTCCAGGTTGGTGGCAAAGCACTAAGCTCGAAACCATCCAGGTGCAACTAACCATAGGAAAAACTGCTCTACAAATTGTAGCATGCTACAGGCCACCCTCTCAAACTCAGGAAACCCACACAGCCTTCCTGAAGACACTGGAGGGTATAAATGTATCTCCAAACACCATCATATTGGGTGACTTCAACTACCCAAATATAGACTGGGAACTTTACTCAAGCACTAACTTTCTAGCCCAACGGTTCCTGGAGTTCATAAATTCAAATGCCATGGAACAGCTAGTCACTGTTCCCATGAGAGGAGAAAATATACTAGATCTCATTATCACAAACATGGGGACAAAATGCTCCACACCGAAGTATATCCCTCATTGGTGAGATCTGATCATAAACTAATCTCACTGGAAATCCACATCCCGGCACACCCCAAACTAAAAAGACCACAGTGAAGAACTTCTCTAAAGCAAACTTCACACTACTCAAGACTGGTGTGGTATCCTTCAAGGCCCCTGAACCAGTGGAAACCACAACCCAAGCTGCGGAAGCCCTTACAAATGCCTTCTATGAATACCTCCAGGACTGCATGGATCAGGCAATCCCAAATAAAACCAAGACTCATTCCACAAAGGGCAAACGTCCAGTCTGGTGGACCCCAGCCATTAACAAACTTTACAATAAGAGGAGAAAGCAATTACATGATAGAACAAAATCCATAAAAGGGAAGTCACCCCTGATCATTATTAGTAAAAAAATATGAGCACTCATAAAATCAACTAAGGCCAATTTTGAGAGAAAAATTGCCATGGATTCAAAGGACAATCATAAGGCCTTTTCAGCTATGTTAGGAACCTGGGTGGAAACTCCCAGATATGCTCAGAATTAGTCCAAAATGATACAAAATCACTGAACCCACAGACATTGCCAACATACTGGCAGACAGGTTCAGTGCAAACTTCACCCCCTCTCCCCCAAGGAGAGATAACTATCCCAGCGGAGTGTAGCCTCCCAGACATCTCAAATGCGCAGGTGAAAGCTGCTCTCTAAAGCTAAAAACACAGCATCAATGGGACCGGATGGTGTCCCCGGCTGTGTGCTACACAAGCTAAATGAGGAATTAAACCCGCACATAAGGCAGCTGTTTAATCTCAGCCTTACCACAGGATACGTGCCCAAGGAGTGGCATACGGCAACTGTGGTCCCACTCCACAAAGCGGACCCTGGTAATTACCACCCCATAAGCTTAACAAGTCTAGTCTGCAAAGCTATGGAGAGGATCATAATGGAGCTCATAAACAAAGATGTAGGGGACTTGCAGACGTTGGACCCGACCCAGTTTGGCTTTGTCAAGGGCAGATCATGCCTTTTGAACTTGGTCGACTTCTTCAAAACAGTCACCAAGGCCATTGATGAGGAAAGGCAGTCCATACAGCCTACCTTGACCTTGCAAAGGTTTTGACACAATACCCCACTCGGGTATTGTAGAAAACTTACCAGCTTAAATGTAAACCCATATGTCACAAGATGGGTTGCAAACTGGCTTAAGGACAGAACCCACAGGGTTAGAGTTGCTGGCGCTATGTCAGACTCAAGCCAGTCACAAGTGGTGTCCCACAAGGCTCGGTCCTTGGTATTGTTCGGCATCTACTTCTCAGAAGTACAGGCCAACATGGGAGGACTTTGGCTGACAAAGTTTGCAGATGACTGCAAACTGGGCCATAGTGGAAAGTGCATCGGACATGGATATCCTTCAGAAGGGACTCACAGAAACAGATAGCTGGTGCCAGAGCCATGGCCTGAAGTTAAATGCCAAAAAATGCATAGTCATACCCTTCGGGAAAACAAGGTAACCCCAAGCTATCATATAGGTGGCAATCCACTAAGCACAGAAGAGGTTATCAGGGACCTGGGGACCCAAGTTGACAGTGGCCTTTCTTTTGACACTCACATTGCTAAAGTGGTTAGAAAGACCTTCTACATTGCCCACCTGATCATGAAGGATTCACATCCAGATCTAGTGAGGTCATTGTTCCCCTGTACTCTTCACTTATCAGACCAATGATCGAGTACAATGCCCCATTCAGGATGTATCTCACCCGACATCTGCAGCAATTGGAGAGACCCCAAAAGTTCCTCACCAAAAGGATAAAGGGACTCCAAAATCTGTCATATGCTGCCAGATTGAAGAAACTCCAGCTCTATTCAGTCGCATACTGTTTGCTCAGAGGTGACATGTGCCTGACATACAAGGCCATGTCCAACCCAGAATTAATGGACATGCACCACCTCAAAAAATCCAAATCCACCAAAACCACTAGAGCAAGCGACTTAAACCTTAGCACGGATATAAATAGGACGTGCTGGAGGGATAGATTTATCACTCAGAGACTCCCTATGCTGTGGAATAAAATCCCGGTCCATGTGAGGCAGAGCACCTCGCTGGCTCTGTTCAAGAGAAATCTTGACCTGTGGATGGGAGATCATAGGTTTACCCCGGGAATCATCTCTGTGTCACTGCTGGACAGAGGCACAACAAACTAATGGGCACAGTATTTTTTCATATAAGGGGAGGCGTAAGCCACAAAACTTTGGGCTAGGCTTATAAATGCCTTAGGGCAGATAGCCTAGTATAAACCTATGAACCTATGAACATATTTTTGTGATGGTCTAGGCAGTCTGCTATAAAGGGAGAAAATAGTATGGTGGAAAGAGGTGCACTGTGTTTTAGGTGAAGGTCCATCACATACGCTGACATGTCATTTATCTCACAGATATATAGTACTGGCAACATTAACTGGAAGTAGCTGCACTGCAAGTTGTTAAGGGCCTGTCTTTTCTGCGTATGTTGTGGTCTGCTTGTGTGTTGTGCATGGGATCAGTAATAAGGTGTGTTATGTATAATGCAGCTGTGGCGCCTCATCTATATGTGTGTGTGTGTGTGTGTGTGTGTGTGTGTGTGTGTGTGTGTGTGTGTGTGTGTGTGTGTGTGTGTGTGTGTGTGTGTAGATCAGCAGACATAATATAGCAGGTATTAATGTAGTCATGTTGTCTCCCTCCTCACATATGACCATGAGGGTTGGAGTGTGACCCCCTCACAACCTGAAGTCAGTGCCTCATTGGACTCTGATGATGATGGTGGCCAAAGTGAGGCACAGGTGAAGTTGTTGGAGGCTGAATCTGTCCCATGGGTTGACATTCCACTTCCTCCCCCAATGTCTCTGCAGACAGTCAGTATGCCCACACATACCAAGTCCCCTGTGGCCATAAATATTGGACAATCAGAGGGTGGTGGCATCGAACAGGAGAGTGTGGTGACTATGGCATCTGTAACTGTAGACACTAGCCATAGCCAGAGAGCTGGTAAGGTCCCACAGAGGCAGATTGACAGGGGTGCTCAAAGGAGGACTGCTGCCCATCCACCACCTGTCACAGTTGTCACATCACATGTCACCCGACATGTTTTGGACTGTCATGAAGGCAAAGGCATGTTCTGAATGCAACATTAGATGGATGCTCAGGATCATGGATGCATCACTGTCTAGCATCCATGACTCCATCCACAGCATTGATGAAGCCTTACATCATTTTGCTGGTGTACTGGACAGATGGTGGGGTGAAACATTGTCAGTCATTAACCATGCAATGTCTGTGCTGTAAAATGTGGTGGGACTAGGACATTGGACATGTCGACGTAGGTCAGCAACAACATCAGCTGACAGCCCACATTGCCGTCCACAGTCACGCTCCCATAGTGGCAGTACCACCACCACTACAGAAGGGATGGTGCTGCCCAAACCACAATGTGACAGACCATGGTCAAGTGGTCCCGGGCAGTCCCATGAGGGACACGGACCCAGTAGACACCAGTCACCATCAGCAAGTAGTACTACATCTGATCTTGGGCATGGTGATGCCAGTGTCACTCTTGGCAGAGCCAGTTCCCATGTTCTTGGCTGAAGATGGTGAACTGTACATTCTGCCATGTATGATCTACAGCTGTCCAACATACCCTTGTGTATTGTTAGCACACGGCTTGACTGTGTGCACGCACACATCACTGTCACATACAGGTCACCACCACACACACACAGAGCTCCTCTCCATGGCCCAGCTCACCAGCACCCCAGACACACACATGATGTCAACTGTGTGGCACAACCTAGGCCTTTTGCAACCCCACACCACACCCTGTGCATGTGACGATACCTGTGTCACATCCCTGTCATCCATACCATCTATGCAGGGGCATACAAATATGTATCTGATGCACAGTGTGACTATAGAACAGTTAATTGCCGTATGTAATGCAGTAGTATTATGCCCTGTAAGGTACTGCCTGCTGACATGTGTCATGAGTATACATCAAAGTGTATGTACCTTTGTTCCATGATCCTCATTTGTGCTATTATTGCTGATGGACTGTTGTCTCCCAGATCTTTTTCTGTTTCTGTTCCATGAGTCTGTGTGTCTATGCCTTGGGGACCTGGTGCCAATATAGTGGCTCAGGATGGCATGGTGGCAGTGCAGAAATGTGACTTCACCAAGGTACGGCTATATATGTGCATGGTTACCTAGGTACATATGTGTAGAAAAGTGTGCTAGGAACAATGGGGCAGACAGCATAATCTTGAATGCATACCCTATGACACAGCATGCTACTCTTGATACATGTCACCAGGGAGTTCAGTGGGATCATACGTTCATAGGATTATTGACAGTTACTAGAATAATGACCTGGGTCCCTTACAAGCCTAGTCATTAGTTTATTCTGAACAAAAACATTAGTCAGCACCTGTTGCCTTTCTCATTGAGGGATACAGGTGGGACCCTGGGACAGATTAGTTATTTCTCCTCCACTCATCATGGTTGTGCTTGAGGAGGCTCTGCATGGTACTCTGTTTGATGGATATGGGAGGTGTATTCCTGAGACAGGGCAGCCTCTGGAAGACAAACTTGTCTTTCCAGCAGGATGTGTTGGTGTCGCATATAAGATTCAGGCCTGTCATGCAGGAGTGAGACTCACATATATGGGGCAGCTGTAGAAGGGCAAGGTCCAACATTGCCTTGTAGGTGTGACACAGCCCACCTCTAAGCAACCTGTCTGATAACAATTGAAGCAATACTGATTTGAGCCAGTCTGCATGGGACAGTTGTTGGAGGCCATGGATTACCTTTGTGAGGTATTTCCATGTCCTTTCCAGTTAGGCATTGTACTCAACTTTTTGTCTACTGACTGAGGACTATACAGAGGTAATGGTCACCTTTTTTCTGGCTGAAATCATTTTACCTATAAAGTGAACCATGTACAAGGCTTTTCTGATCACTGCCGCTATATGATGGTTGAATGCAAAATTGTTATCAACCTGAGTACCCAGGTCTCTTAACACAGGTTGTGTGTTTAGGGGGTTGCCATTGATGTTGCAAACAGTGGGGCCGTGTCCTTGAAGAATGGTATGATGGTACAGTTTTCTGATTTAAGCTTGAGCCCAGGACCTTGGCACCAGTCCTTAGCTGATGTAACACTGTTGCAGTTTGTTAACATCATTTGGGGGGGGTCAATGAAGGCACACAAAGTACAGTCATCCACAGCCTTGGTCAGTACCTACAAATGTGGGTGGTGGTGGGTTGCATTCATGCCTAGATACATGTGAGTTATTTAGTGGCAGCAGCTACTCACAGACCCTCAAAATGTATACATATTTCACACACATAGGCAAAACAGACTAGGGTTTCCACCTTATCAAATGTCCAATGTGGGGCACTTTTTGTAGTAACATGAGACTTGACAGGACAAACCATACCCTTGGCAAGTGCAAAGGACAGAACTCCACTTTTTTTGCCAATATAACAGCTTATTTTTGTAGCATTTGCCTAGATTATGCTATTTCTTATTACATGTATGTCTTTCTGGTGCAAAATGTCTGCTTTATGCAACTATTACACAAATGCAGGGATTGTTTGTTGTCCTATACTCTTGAGAAATATGCATTGTTTTAGTTGTTTTCACAGGACATGCCTTGCCAAACATAGACTGCAAACTGCACAGTGGGACAACTGGTGACCCAAACACAGTCACAGTGCTGCAAGGGGATATATGTATGCACACACACACACACACACACACACACACACACACACACACACACACACACACACACACACACACACACACACACACACACACACACACGCGCACACACACACACACACACACACACAACTCCTACCTGTCTAGTTGTATATATTATAGTACTCTCTCTCTCTCTATATATATATATATATATATATATATATATATATATATATATGTGTGTGTGTGTGTGTGTGTGTGTGTGTGTGTGTGTGTGTGTACAGAGCCTATATGGTTTTGAGTGGAGTGTCGCCACTACTGTTGAGGTGGATGACATCTGCAGGGGTTAACAGGTTTGCACAGGCCCTTAAAATGGCACACACACACACACACACACACACACACACACACACACACACACACACACACACAAAAGACTGCCATACTGCCACAAGGGGATATAGTTACACACACACATTCACTCACAGAGTTGCCAGTTTGCCAGTTTTGGAATTAGAGTCCCTACTTATCTAGATACATACACTATAGTGCTACAGACTTATTGCATGTGCCATGCAGCTATTAAATTTAGAGAGTTTCTAACTGTGCTTCTAAGGTGGATGACATCAGCAGGCCCTGTAAAGTAAGCCAATGGGGGGTTAACAGGTAGGCATAGGCCTTAAAATGTATTGGCATTGCACATACATAAATGCAAGAGGATATATTTACACAAACATTCAAAGAGTTGCTGTTACTAGGATTAGAATATCTACCGGTGGATGACATCAGCAGCTGTTGAGAGGAAAATGATTGGCCAATGCACAGACATAGTCCCATTGGGCTAATGTATATTGTATTTTGGCATACCTACACACAGACACACACAAGTTGTTCCTATTTACCTGCTATGCAGCTCCGTATAAATGCATGCACCACCTTGGTTACAATTGGTGATACCTTTGTGTGTGTGTGTGTGTGTGTGTGTGTGTGTGTGTGTGTGTGTGTGTGTGTGTGTGTGTGTGTGTGTGTGTGTGTGTGTGTGTGTGTGTGTGTGTGTGTGTGTGTGTGTGTGTGTGTGTGTGTGTGTGTGTGTGTGTGTGTGTGTGTGTGTGTGTGTGTGTGTGTGTGTGTGTGTGTGTGTGTTTATGTTTTTATATTTAAATATGGAATTATAGATGTGTAGGTGTCATGTGTATCACTTCTCTTTCTTCTCCATTATATATATATATATATATATATATAATCGATAGATAAGGGTAATCATGTCTGATGGGATAGGGAGAGACAATTAGGTACACACAGCTGTGTGTAGCTCCAGAGAAGTGAGTGACCTCTCAGTCTATAGTCAGATGGTGCTGCCCAAACCACAATGTGGCAGACCATGGGCAAGTGGTCCTGGGCAGTCCCATGAGGGACACAGACCCAGTAGACACCAGTCACCATCAGCAAGTAGTACTACATCTGATCTTGGGCATGGTGGTGCCAGTGTCACTCTTGGCAGAGCCAGTTCCCATGTTCATGGCCGAAGATGGTGAACTGTACATTCTGCCATGTATGATCTACAGCTGTCCAACATACCCTTGTGTATTGTTAGCACATGGCTTGACTGTGTGCACGCACACATCACTGTCACATACAGGTCACCACCACACACACACAGAGCTCCTCTCCATGGCCCAGCTCACCAGCACCCCCCCAGACACACACATGATGTCAACTGTGTGGCACAACCTAGGCCTTTTGCAACCCCACACCACACCCTGTGCATGTGATGATACTTGTGTCACATCCCTGTCATCCATACCATCTATGCAGGGGAATACAAATATGTGTCTGATGCACAGTGTGACTATAGAACAGTTAATTACCGTATGTAATGCAGTAGTATTATGCCTGTAAGGTTATGTCTGCTGACAAAAGTCATGAGTATACATCAAAGTGTATGTACCTTTGTTCCATGATCCTCATTTGTGCTATTATTGCTGATGGACTGTTGTCACCCAGATCTTTTTCTGTTTCTGTTCCATGAGTCTGTGTGTCTATGCCTTGGGGACCTGGTGCCAATATAGTGGCTCAGGATGGCATGGTGGCAGTGCAGAAATGTGACTTCACCAAGGTACGGCTATATATGTGCATGGTTACCTAGGTACATATGTGTAGAAAAGTGTGCTAGGAACAATGGGGAAGACAGCATAATCTTGAATGCATACCCCATGACGCAGCATGCTACTCTTGATAATTGTCACCTGGGAGTTCAGTAGGATAATAGATTCATAGGATCATTGATGGTTACTAGAGTAATGGCCCTGGGTCCCTTACAAGCCTAGCCATTAGTTTATCCCAACAGAAACATCAGTCAGCACCTATTGCCTCTGTCATTGAGGAATACAGGTGGGACCCCTGGGACAGATTTGTGGTTTCCCATCCACTCATCATGGTTGCACTTGAGGATGGACTGTGTGGTACTCTGTTTGATGTGTATGGGAAGTGCATTCCTGAGACAGGGCAGCCTCTGGAAGACAAACCTGTCTTTCCAGCAGGATGTGTTGGTGTCGCATATAAGATTCAGGCCTGTCATGCAGGTAATGCGCAAGGAGTTAGACTCACATATACGGGCAGCTGTAGAAGGGCAGGGTCCAACATTGCCTTGTAGGTGTGACACAGCCCACCTCTAAGCAACCTGTCTGATAACGATTGAAGCAATACTGATTTGAGCCAGTCTGCATGGGACAGTTGTTGGAGGCCATGGATTACCTTTGTGAGGTATTTCCATGTCCTTTCCAGTTAGGCATTGTACTCAACTTTTTGTCTACTGACTGAGGACTATACAGAGGTAATGGTCACCTTTTTTTCTGGCTGAAATCATTTTACCTATAAAGTGAACCATGTACAAGGCTTTTCTGATCACTGCCGCTATATGATGGTTGAATGCAAAATTGTTATCAACCTGAGTATCCAGGTCTCTTAACACAGGTTGTGTGTTTAGGGGGTTGCCATTGATGTTGCAAACAGTGGGGCCGTGTCCTTGAAGAATGGTATGATGGTACAGTTTTCTGATTTAAGCTTGAGCCCAGGACCTTGGCACCAGTCCTTAGCTGATGTAACACTGTTGCAGTTTGTTAACATCATTTGGGGGTGTCAATGAAGGCACACAAAGTACAGTCATCCACAGCCTTGGTCAGTACCTACAAATGTGGGTGATGGTGGGTTGCATTCATGCCTAGATACATGTGAGTTATTTAGTGGCAGCAGCTACTCACAGAGCCTCAAAATGTATACATATTTCACACACATAGGCAAAACAGACTAGGGTTTCCACCTTATCAAATGTCCAATGTGGGGCACTTTTTGTAGTAACATGAGACTTGACAGGACAAACCATACCCTTGGCAAGTGCAAAGGACAGAACTCCACTTTCTTTGCCAATATAACAGCTTATTTTTGTAGCATTTGCCTAGATTATGCTATTTCTTATTACATGTATGTCTTTCTGGTGCAAAATGTCTGCTTTATGCAACTATTATACAAATGCAGGGATTGTTTGTTGTCCTATACTCTTGAGAAATATGCATTGTTTTAGTTGTTTTCACAGGACACGCCTCGCCAAACATAGACTGCAAACTGCACAGTGGGACAACTGGTGACCCAAACACAGTCACAGTGCTGCAAGGGGATATATGTATGCACACACACACACACACACACACACACACACACACACACACACACACACACACACACACACACACTCATAAACTGCTTTTATTGAGAGTAGAACTCCTACCTGTCTAGTTGTATATATTATAGTACTCTCTCTCTCTCTCTCTATATATATATATATATATATATATATATATATATATATGTGTGTGTGTGTGTGTGTGTGTGTGTGTGAGTGTGTGTGTGTGTATTGCATGCGCCACAGAGCCTATATGGTTTTGGAGTGTCGGCCACTACAGTTGAGGTGGATGACATCTGCAGCCGCTTGCCACTTGCCGCTGGGGGGTTAACAGGTTTGCACAGGCCCTTAAAATGGCATAACCATTGTGTGGTGCGCACACACACACACACACACACACACACACACACACACACACACACACACACACACACACACACAAAAGACAGCCATACTGCCACAAGGGGATATAGTTACACACACACATTCACTGACAGAGTTGCCAGTTTGCCAGTTTTGGAATTAGAGTCCCTACTTATCTAGATACATACACTATAGTGCTACAGACTTATTGCATGTGCCATGCAGCTATTAAATTTAGAGAGTTTCTAACTGTGCTTCTAAGGTGGATGACATCAGCAGGCCCTGTAAAGTAAGCCAATGGGGGGTTAACAGGTAGGCATAGGCCTTAAAATGTATTGGCATTGCACATACATAGGCAAGACAGCCACACTACTGCAAGAGGATATATTTACACAAACATTCAAAGAGTTGCTGTTACTAGGATTAGAACATCTACCTTTCTAGTTACACATACTATACTGCTACGGCCTTCTCATATGCGCCACAGACCTTATGTGTTTGGAGAGTGTTTTCCACTCCTGTTGGGGTGGATGACATCAGCAGCTGTTGAGAGGGAGGCCACTGTTGTGGAGGACACTAGTCAGAGGGCCTCACAGGGCCATAAAATGATTGGCCAATGCACAGACATAGGCCCGTTGGGCGAATGTATATTGCTGTATTTGGCATACCTACACAGACACACACAAGGTTGTTATTGTCAGATTACAACACCTATTTACCTGCTATGCAGCTCACCGTAATAATTGCATGCAC
The DNA here is from genome assembly GCF_019279795.1 of Protopterus annectens. Lineage (NCBI taxonomy): Eukaryota > Metazoa > Chordata > Ceratodontiformes > Protopteridae > Protopterus > Protopterus annectens. The sequence continues at coordinate 1,437,247,550 of NC_056745.1, read as the reverse complement.
CATTGGTTACAATTGGTGTACAAGTGACTGCAGCACTACATCACTCAATACCTTTGTGTGTGTGTGTGTGTGTGTGTGTGTGTGTGTGTGTGTGTGTGTGTGTGTGTGTGTGTGTGTGTGTGTGTGTGTGTGTGTGTGTGTGTGTGTGTGTGTGTGTGTGTGTGTGTGTGTGTGTGTGTGTGTGTGTGTGTGGGCGGGTGTGCGAGTGTGTGTGTGCGGGTGTGTGTGTGTGTGTGTGTGTTTATGTTTGCGTGTGGGTGTGGGTGTGTGGGTGTCTGTGTGTGCCTCTCTCTTTCTTGCTCTTTCACTTTCTTTCCCCCTCTCCATGTCTCCTTCTATATAATATATATATATATATATATATATATATATATATATATATATGTGTGTGTGTGTGTGTGTGTGTGTGTGTGTGTGTGTGTGTGTGTGTGTGTGTGTGTTACCTATATATATGTATCTATATAAAACTCTACAGATACACAGATATGTTATATGTGCTACATACTGATAGATAAGGGTAATCATGTCTGATGGGGATAGGGAGAGACAATTAGGTACACATAGCTGTCTGTATGCTCAGAGATATAGTGACATCTCAGTTCTATAGTCAGGTGTGGCTTCAGACATGGGCTGAAATTATCTAAGTGTAGGAGCATGCCCAGGGTGACCATCAGTATTTAAAATGGGACTCCAGTCCAGACTGACCTGTACTCGTCCTGGATTTTGTGTGCTACAGCCAATTGGATGCTGAACCTGATTCAACAGTCCAGCACCTCCCTGATATAATGCCTGAGGGATTTCCTGGCTGTGTGCTGTCCATAATATCTGACTCTAACTAGGGTGTGAACAGATTGTATTAGACTGAACAGGGTTTTGCATCATATGTTTGGTGTATATTCCATAGCCATATGATTTCCTGGTACATAAGGGGCTGATCATTATAGACTGACATGAAGAACCACTGACAGCCATTTGGGTTACTGACACCATATACTACTGGGAACCCGTGCTACTGCAGGAACTGTTCTCCTATGCACTTTATACATTTGTCTGGCCATCAGTTCTTCCTTCTCCTTATATGTGGGCCTGTCTCCTGTCCTACTCCTGTCCCTGGCTTTGTCCACAGTTGCTGCTCTATGTAGTTGTAGGTATGCTGTGTCTGGGGTATGAGATGTAACACCACACACAGGGTTACGGACTTTGTACCTCTGACTGTACCTATTTTGCAGGATGTCCAGCATTGCGCCCCATATATCTGCTCTGGTCCTCAGATGGTTTATGTTGTATTGGTAGTATAAGGCTACATGATGCCCATACCTCTCAGCCTCTTAGAGCAAGAAATCTGGACAAAGCCATATATAACAGACACAGGCTCAAAGATAGGTACAAGTTTTTAATATTGCTCTTACAAATGTAGACAGTTGGTACAATAACAGGTTTCGTTTTAGCATGAATTATCTGATGGGTATGAAGTCTGCATGTCAACTGTCAGTAATTATATACTCATGTCAACCTTTGTTGATTTGCCACTAGTTTGCCAGAAAATTGTAGTGTTGTGACACACAGACCAGAAATCTGAAGCATAAATGTGGACATTCTGTGAAACTCTGTACATTTGAAGGGTATGATGGTGTCCACTGACTTTTTATTAGTACTGACACAGCTATGTGACGGTCTTTACATCCTATTGCTACTCCGAGTTGTTACATCCTGCTGTTCTACTAGGCACCATCTAGGTTACTCAGAGTTGTGTACTGTCCATATCTGTGGCCACCTGTCCCTCAATTGTCTCTGGATTTATCCAGTTTCTTGCAGTAACAAATAGTGATATATGGACAGTCTTTAGAACTCCTACCATAGCTCACATGCAAAATAGTAGGCATAGCCAGTCTCAAACCATGAACACCATCAACCATGGTAACGTACTTAGCCCACTAAGACACAACATGGTGCAGTTTAATTCCTGACTCTATTTCCCACAGACATACATAGCACATTGACCCCTGCATATTGTGGAAATGTAACATGTCACCAGGTTGATTGGGACAGCCCTGGGATTGTGTGGTCTGCTGCTATTACCTTGCAAACATAATCTGCAGTTGTTCATAGGTTCATAGGTTGGTACTAGGCTATCAGCCCTAGGGCCTATACAAGCCTAGCCATAACAATTCCCTGGCTATTTCTTCCCACACTATTTACTTCCCTGGACCCCTGTCTAGCAGGGCGACTGATGTGATCCTCAGGATGAATTTCCTTTCTCCCATCCAGTCGTCAAGGTTCCTTTTGAAGAGGACCAAAGAGGCACTCTGCTTGACATGTATGGGCTATCTATTCCAGAGTCTGGGGAGTCTCTGGGTCAGGAACCTATCCCTCCAGCATGTTTTGTTTATTGTGATGACAAGGTTTAGCTTCCTGGAGCGTGTGGCTCTGAGTGATTGGGATTTCTTTAAGTGTAGCATGTCCAACAGCTCTGGGTTTGACATGGCCTTGTATGTTAAGCAAAGATCGCCTCTGAGTAGACGATATGTGACAGAGTATAGCTGGAGGTTTTTAAGGCGGTCAGTGTAGGGCATCTGCTTTAGGCCTGTGATTCTTTTAGTGAGGTATTTCTGTGGCCTTTCCAGTTGTTGCAGATGTCTTGAGTGGTACATACCAAACGGGGCATTGTATTCTATAATGGGTCTAATGAGGGATGAGTACAGTGGGACAATGACCTCCTTTTTCATGGATGCAAAGCCATTAGTGATGAAGTGTGCCACATAGAAGGATTTCCTGACTGTTGTAGCGATGTGGTTATCGAAGGTGAGACCACTGTCCACCTGTGTCCCTAAGTCTCTTATCACACTTTCGGTGTTTAGTGTACTACCACCTATATGGTAATTCACAGATACATGTTTTTTCCCAAAGGGGATAACTATACATTTCTTGGCATTGAGCTTGAGCCCATGGCTCTGGCACCAAGCATCTGTTTCTGTAAGGCCCTTTTGTAGAGTATCCACATCATTTGGGGATTCAATAATGGTTCCCAGTTTGCAGTCATCTGCAAACTTTGTTATCCAGAGTCCCTTAGTGTTGGCCTGTACTTCAGAGAAGTAGATGCCAAACAAGAGCGGTCCCAGGACTGAACCCTGAGGTACTCCACTTGTCACTTGTCTGGAGCTGGATTTGGAGTCGGCTACTTTTACAGTGTGGGTTCTATCAGTAAGCCAGTTAGCAACCCATTGGGTGATGTACGGATTACTGCCCAGCTTAGTAAGTTTATCTATGATTCCAGAGTGGGGGATGGTGTCAAAGGCCTTGGCAAGGTCTAGATAGGCTGTGTGGACCACCTTACCCTTGTCCATGGCTCTGGAGACTGATTCGAAGAAGTCAATCAAGTTCAGGAGACAAGATCGGCCCTTCACAAACCCAAACTGGGTGGGGTCCAGTGTTTGAAGGTTGCCAATATCTTTGTTTATAAGTTCCATGATAATACGCTCCATGGCCTTGCAGATAAGTGTATTGTATGGGAACATGGGTGTGTTGGGGGTGGGGACTCTAGCATTGGTAATCATGCATCTGTCCTATGACCCCACTGTTTGTCATTTCCCTCACATAATGCAGTGGGTTTTGCTGCCTTGAGGCCTAGTGCATATTATGTGGCAGTCAGTATTAGGCAGAGAGTTCCTGTTGTCCCACATAGCTGTCAGTTGTCTGCAGGCATCTCAGTAGCCCACTCTATTCCCTTGCATAAATGAGGCAGGTCCAGATCTATGCTACTATATAGTCTAGTATCCCATACATTTGTTGTAATGAAGCATGACTTACCTTGTGCCTGTAGCAGTTGATATAACAGTGCTTCAGGGCTGAATCACACAGTACACAGACAATACATGGTAAGGTACATGTTGCGTGTTTTTGCTGGCATCCTTTTCAGTATGTACGTGAGTCAGAGTGAGATGTCAGTCCCTAGGTCCCTAGGATGTCAGTGCATGTGCTATGCACTGCCTCTTTGCCAAGGCCATGGCATACTGGGCATGCCTATGTCTGCCTACAGGGACAGGCTCAGGGAGTTCCTACCCAGAGTCCCTCTGAGCCTGTGGGGACCTTGGCACTGGTGTGAGTCTGTGTGTCCCTTCCCTGTGATGTTCCTAGCACAGCTGTTTCCACAGGATCATATTGTGTAGCATGGTGCATACTGTGAACATGTTGGCAGATGTGGCTGAAGAGTACAGCAGGGCACTACCAGATATATCAAGGCAATGAAAACGTGACTTGAGCAGCCCAAACACATACTCTATGAAGTTCCCAGTTTGTGCGTGTGCCTCATTATGGCATTCTTCGGTAGATGTGTGTGCATTTCTGATGGGTGTCATCATCCACGGTTCCAGTGCATAGCCAGCATCCCCCAGTAGATGGCCGTGTGGGATGTCCCCTGGCAAACATCTGGTACAGCTGTAATGTGTGCCAGATGTGGGAGTCGTGATAACTGCCAGGGCTGCCAGCACACACATTCATGATAATGCCTTAGGCATTGCACATGACCTGGCAGCTGATGGAGTGATACCCCTTGTAGTTGACTTAAACTCCACCCTTTTCACAACGTGATGCTTTGATGTGCACATGAGTGCAGTCTATGGCACCCAGTACCTCAGGGTAGTGTGCTACATGGTAGAAGACATGCATATTGCTGACCATCTCCTTAGAGGTGCGGGGTAAATTAATGTGCTTACTGGCATGTGCTTGTGTGGCAGCCAGGAACTGGTGGAGTACCCTGGATGCAGATGCCTGGGAGATGCCCATGATTTACCCTGTTGGTCTTTGAAAAGTACCTGTAGCTAATATTCTAAGGGCTACACATACCTTTGTTTCCACTGGGATGGGTTCCTCTCTGTTGGCTCTGGGTCTGAGTTGAGGACAGCAGAGCTCAGTGATTTCTTGAAATATGTCCCTGCCCACCCTGTAGCGCTCTACTATCTCCAGCTCATGTAGCTGCTGGAAGGTTACCCTGGGCCTGAACACTCTTCTCCTTCTCAGTCTGGGCCTATTGTCAGCATCAGCACCAGCACTGACCACAGCCTCTAGCACATATATATGTAGCAGAGAAGCAGCAGCCCCTATCATTTTGTCTGTTAAAATTCCCAAGTGCGTACTTCAATGGTGCAGAGTATGTGGGAAAAATCAGATTGTAGTGTGTATGTATACTTTATAGTGGTGTGCTACAGATGCAGCCTGTGTGATTGGCTCACTATGATGTATTCCAGCTGACAGGTATATCACTGGGGGTTTGAATGGGCCAGTGTCTGTAGAACAGGGCTTATCAGTCATTTCTACTTGATTGGCTTCCCCAGGCTATTTCCTTTTTATTTATTATTTATTTATTTATTTTTTTAATTCTTTCACTGCTAAGTACTGTGGCATGCCACTCAAACCCACAGCAGTAGTATAAACATTGATCAGCACTCTTGACACACATCCATGCACGAGCACACTCAGCTTAGCTTAAACCAGCTAAAACATGTGCCATGAGGTGAAACATAGCTTAGCAGCACAGGACACACACCCCTGCTTAGCTGTGCTTGGCTAAGTGCAAATGGGTGCCGCTGAGCTCCAATCCATTTAAACATAGCCTGACACACTCCCTTTTGATGTCAGCTACCTGTTCTCCTACTACCTACATGGTTCTAGCCCTACATGGGTTATATCTGCAGACACAATGGCCCATTTCTGCTATTCAGTAATCCCAGCTCATTTGCATACAACTCCTTGCATATACTCTGGATACTTCACTACTCCAGGGCCTGCCTCCTTAGCAACCACTGAAACCTGCAATTATACACTCTACATGCAGGGCACTGTACTGTATTATTTTTGCATATGTCATATTTTCAGGTTTTCAACATTTTAATATATTTTTCTTTGCATAACAACATGTCTGTGTGTCGCTGCACGCTGCACAAACATAGTATGTGTATTAAAAAAAATGAATATTTTCTAATGATTTGCATTTCTTTTTGGACTCACTGGCCATATTTTTGGCCCTTTCCATCACTATAGTGAAATATCCAACCTTCCTTTTGGGCTTTTTTTGGCTTCTCCCATCCCCCTTCCAGTACCTTTACCTCACCACTCTATCTTCTGGTGTTGCATCACCAGGTAATACAGTTCCTTAACTCACTAGCTGAATCAAAGATAATGATATACTCCTCAATACTACCCCCCTTGTTTGCACCATACCTCCTTACCTTGTATGAAAACCAGTTTCTCACGGGATTTCAGGTCCCAAAAGGCCATACTATCACCCCAGCTGTAAATCCTCCCACCTTCAATCATACTTACAGTACCAGATCCTATCCAACATCTTGTTCAGTGTATCAACATCTCAACCCCAGGCACATTAGCTCTAGATCCAAATACTACTACAAACTAATAAACAAATTCCTGAAGTTCATCACCAAGTATAGATTCAACCTAATACTTGGTGGTGATATTCACCCCAACCCTGGCCCACCCACTTCAGATACACATACCCCCTCTACTTGCAATCTAAGCTACAAACCTACAATTAATAGGCCAACTAACTCTCTCCTAGCCTGTCATCTCAATATTAGAAGCATTAATAACAAGGTACATGAATTGCATGCACTTCTGGATGTCCACTCCCCTGAGATACTCTGTTTATCTGAAACCTGGTTAAAACCTAACACTAAAGACAATGAAGTGTTACCACCTGGGTACAACATACACAGGCTGGATTGTGCTTCGAGGAAGGGGGGTGGGGTAGCTGTACTCTATAAATCTGAGTTGAATGTTACCATAGATGTAATACAACCACCTCAGATTAATAACTTGGAGATTCTTGCCACCAAATTGCATCTTAATAAAAATAAATGCATTAATATCATCTGTATGTACACTTGAAGATGTCCTGCACTGGCTATCATGTCATTACCCCCAAGAAACCCTACTACTTGGAGACTTTAACATAGACTGGGGCACCTGTTCTCAGAATCCCCAACCACCCATATTAACCTGCATGCATTTACACAAATTATATCCACCCCTACCAGGATAGGTAAACCCAACCAAAAAGAAAGCGTACTTGACTGGGTACTCATAAATAGTCACCCCCAACTGTACACCTCTGGTACCCTCCTTGATGGCCTAAGCGATCACCTTCTCACATATGTAATTAAGCACAAAGCCATTAATTCCTAACAACCCTTACTCAGAAACATTAGAAACAATAAAAACTTTGACCCTGCCAAATTCCAACAAGAACTAAACTCATGTAATTGGTCTATTCTAAAACACCTCCCCTTAGAGGAAACAGTAGCATACTTTAACAAAAAATTCCTCGAGATCCTTGATTTGCATGCACCTGTTCGTTTAAAGAGAACGAAGGCAAAAACTGCCCCATGGCTTTCTAAAGAGTCTAAACTCAAAATTACCCTTAGAAACAAAGCATGGGCTTTATGGCGTTCTTCTAAAGACCCCCAAGATCACATTAAATACAGGCAATCCAGGAACAAAACCAAAAAATCAATTTTACAAGACAAAAAACAATACTACTGTAATTTGCAGACAGTAAATCAAAATAACCCTCAGAAGTTTTGGGCAGGTTTAAATAATCTACTACATCCTGGACAAACTTCAACCCCAATCCCTGCTGCTACTATTGATAAAACCCCTGAAGATGTTTCTGACAGTTTTAACCAATTCTTTACTGAGACAATTCAAGCCCTAGCTAGCCAACTACCTCCTAGCTCCCCTGGTCCTGAAAGTAGCACCCATAGAAACCTACTCACATTCAGCTTCCAACCAGTCGCCACTTCACTTATCTGTACCTTGATCAAAAAATTAAAACCTACTACACTTTCTGCTGATCAACTCCCTGCCGAGTACCTACAAAAATCAGCTGATGCTATAGCTTACCCCGTCTCAATACTAATCAATCGAACCATAGTAGAAGCTAAAATTCCCACCATCTGGAAAATATCCTATGTAATCCCACTTTACAAAGGAGGCAGCTCTACTGAATTCTCCAATTATAGGCCAATAGCTATACTCTCTCCACTTGCAAAGATTATGGAAAAATGTATTCATAGACAATTCATGCACCACCTAATCCAGAATCAACTTATGGCAGACACTCAGCATGGCTTCCGTCCTCATCACAGCACTACTTCAGCCCTCCTAGCCTTTACCAACACCATAAACCATAATCGCAACAATAATTATATATCCTCAGCCCTCTTCTTGGATCTTTCCAAGGCATTCAATATGGTTGATCACCAACTTTTAATCCACACCCTGAAAACATTCGGTCTAGATACTAGACCCCTTCAGTGGTTTCAATGCTACCTGAATGGTTGACAGTAAGCTGTCCTCTGGCAGAACAAACTCTCTAACCTTCTACCTAACTCCCTTGGAGTACCACAAGGCTGTATACTAGGGCCCTTGCTGTTCTCCATCTTCATTAATGACCTTTATACTGTCATCCCAAAAGTCAGCTGTATCCAATATGCTGATGACTCTACTCTGATTTGCTCAGCCACATCTCCAATAGAGTTATGGTCAGCTACCCAGACCACCTTTAATACAATAGAAAACTGGCTTTCTGAACGTCGTCTGATCCTAAATCCCAAAAAAACTAAAATGCTGTTATTTTCACAAACACGTAGGTCTACCGCTTTCACCTTTACCATAAATTCAAATGATGGCACAATAATCTCCCCTGACCCCTCTACAAAACTATTAGGTGTCATCATAGACAATAATCTAAAATTCAACCTACATGTTAACCAAACTATCAAAACCATCAATAAAAAATTAGGGTCACTTTACAGAATAAAAGCCTTCCTAACCCCTCCAGCTAAAATTGCCATAGCTCGCTCTCACCTTCTTTCAACCCTTCTGTATGCATCCCCTCTACTCTTGAATTTAAACAAGACTGTCTTTAACAAACTCTCAATTTGCTACAACCACATTGCCAGGTTTGCCACTGGGCTGCCTTTTAGGACACATTATTGCATCAATCTAAATCAGCTTGGGTGGCTTGAACTACCCAGCCTAATCCAGTATAACCAACTGATTATGGCCTATAAAATCCTCTATAATCCGGGCAATACGCCTGTACTTAAAAATATTATCACCCCCTATAACAATCCTAGACCACTTCGATCCTCTAACAAACTACTAATTCAGATTAGCAAAATTAATAACACAGCCGGTGACTCTCTCTCTTTGCAAACTCTGTAAGTAGATCCTGGAACTCTCTTCCAGCTGATATTACGTTACTTTCTACCTTAGGTCAATTTAAAACTAGACTCAAACAACATTTGTCACTTAACTGGCTATGTCAATGTATCAAGCCTGGCTAACTCTCTCTAGAATGTCTAAAAATCTGTTAACAGTTTACTGTGTAATTTAATTTAATCCTGACTTGCACTCAGGATTACCTCTAACTGTGGAACTTGTTTAACTTGCTAATTTATGTAATCTCTGTAAATAGTCTGTTTGTAATATGTAATGCTGGTATTATGTAATGCTGTATCTGCTTACCCTTGGTGCTTTTCTCCCCGGGCCTCCACTGAAAATGGACATGCATCCAGTCGGACTATCCTGGTCAACAAATGTAAAATAAAATAAAAATAAAAATAAAATTTTACAGCCCCTGTTTAATTTTTATATTTCTGTACATGTTTTTTTTTCCATGAACATTTCAGACACCTACACAGCACCTACACAGGTACCTTACTACTTATTGGATTGCAAATCACCCTGATTTGCATAGATTTCACCTGGTTATGAGGTGATTTGCATTCCACCAACACTTCTGTGTCCACAAACTCATGCACACGCCTCTGCTCTGTTTATTGGGTCACTCTGCAGCCGGTTTATGTGTTGGGGTCATGCCACTGTGCCTACACAGAAAAGCACTCTGTGTAGGATTTATTGAATTCCCCCCATGGTCTGCAGCTGATTAGCATTCAGACCATCTCCTTATTACTGCAAATTATGGCAAATTAAGGAAAACAAGAAAATGAATAGTTTATCATGTCATGTGGCTAAAATATATATTCTAATATGCAACAAATTGTTAGAATCTTCAAAAAGTGGCTGATTGTCATTTATAAAGAAGGTAGCCTGGCAGAAATATAAACCATGGAATACCTGGAAGCTAAATAAGGCACAACATATATCTATATCTATCTATCTATCTATATATATATATATATATATATATATATATATATATATATATATATATATATATATATATATATGTATATATATATACATATATATATATATATATATATATATATATATATATATATACACACACACACACACACACACACACACACACACATATATATATATATATATATATATATATATGTATATATATATGTATATATATATATATATATATATATATATATATATATATACATATATATATATATGAAACAATGGCTGGGAGGTAGAATTACACCTTTATTCTCCCCTTCTTAGTGCATCAGCTGTATGCTAAAGCCAAAGAAAATATAAAAAAAATATTAAAAAAAATCTACCATTGTTAGAATCTCATTGAGTTCTGACTGGGTGTGCTTCTCAAACAATCTGGAAATATAGAGCTGAGAAGTATATTTCTGGCATTTTTTTATTGTTCAGAGTTGAATAAAACAATAATTGAATTCAGTTCAGAATATTGTTTGAATACATTGCATTTATTTAAACTATATTTGCTTTAATATTGCTACAACCCAAGTATTCGAGCTTGCACTGCATTTGAATTGTTTTTAGTGCTGTTTTAGCTGCTTTTCTGTAACAAAAAAAATGCTCTAAGCTTGTTTCCTGCCTTTCCTGTAACTAGTCTAGTCCAGATACAGATTTGTTGTATCCAGGACTGTTTGTAAGCTTCTGAGGCTCCCCCAAGCCTTTCTGTGTTGGTGGAAAGCCTTCTAGCTTATCAATGGGAGTGTTAAGCACTAGGTAGCCTATCTACTACAAGAGGAGTGGTTTCTGACCCAGAAATTGTAGTTTATTGGCTGTTTGGGCAGTTTTTCCATCTCTTTCAACTTCCTGGTTTAAAAGGCTGTGTTTGTGCTTGTTTCCTACCTTTCCTGTAACTAGTCTAGTCCAGATACAGATTTGCTGTATCCAGGACTGTTTGTAAGTTTCTGAGCTACGACAAAAAGTCTGTTCTTCAATTTTTCCCTTAGATCTGCTAGTTCTCCTCTTCTGCACTTTCACAAGCTTAGACTTCTTGCAGCAATTATTGTAGCACACAAAAGTGCGACCAGCACTAAACATTATACAAGGAAACAAATCCAGTACATATTATTAATGCCCACCCCTACAGCCATGTCTAAAGGTCAGTTCCCTGTGCTTTCTCCTATTAACCTGGTGAACTTGGGCATCCTGAGGCAATGTAGCAACTGCCTCATGTACACTGACAACCCTCTCCTCTTTCATCCCAACACTCAGACTTGCGAGAAATGCACTTATATATCCAAACTGGAAGCCACGCACTCTCCAGTCAAGATTGGAATAGCTGGTCAACAGAAGAAGGTCGACACTTGCACCACACCACATGGTACACATAGCTCTCCAAAACACACATCAGCACTACTTTCACATAAAAACACAAACCACACACCCACCTTCACAGAGGGTCTCAATAAAAATCTACCCAAACAGCAGAGGCCTCCAAGGCAGAAACGCACTCGACCAGCACAACACACCACTAATCATGAGACACATAATTCTCCTAAACAGTGTGCCACTCAACCAAAGCCCATAAGGCAAAACAGCTAGTCATAGGTGACTCGATAGTGAGGCACACTGATGTCCCACTCACTAGGTTGAATAAGGAGAAAGTAACAGTCAGCTGTCTATCAGGTACCAGGATCCACCACATAATGCATGCACTCAGGTCCATCAACAACAGGTACAAATATGACTCTATCATAGTACATGTGGATGTGAATGACCTGAGATGTACCTCCCTGGACTACATGAAAAGAGACATGGAGGAGCTCTCGGATTATGTAGCCCAGGCGGGTATGATCCTAGCCCTGAGCAGCATCCTACCATCACCAAGAATGATACCACAGCACAAGCAGAAAATGATTGATTTCAACAATGGGCTAAGTTTCTGGTGTCATCCCAAGGGGATCCGGTATCTGTCTGCCTGGAATGACATGATTGACAGACTTCAATGCTTTGCCAGAGGTTGTCTGCATCTGTCAGTCACCCCAGGGCTTCTGGATAGTGATCAAGGCTCTTGCCACCCCTATAATGCCTTTTTTAGGCTGTGTTCCAAAGACCAAATTACCACTGTAACAGCTACAAACTGATGCAATCTGAGGGTCATGCTGCTCAATGCTAGAAGCCTAAATCTCAAAATGCACTCACTTGAATCACTCCTTAAAATGAAGAACGTCAAAATTTTTGCTGTAACAGAGACCTGGCTCAAAATGGCAGAAAGCATCCCTGCACTACCAGGCTATAACTCATTCCACACCTTTCGGCCTCAGAACCTGGACTGAAGCTCCAAAGGTGGTGGTGTTTCCATATTCATAAAGGATGCCCACACCTCCAGACTGATAGCCCAACATAACGAATCAGAGATACTTCAGATGCAGCTAACAGTGGGTAAGACAATGATTCAAGCCGTAGCCTGCTATAGGTCCCCAACCATGTCCCAAGACTCACACTCTACGTTCCTAAACACCCTGGAAAATATAAAGGTCCAATCTAACACTGTCATATTGGGTGACTTCAACTACCCCTCCATTAACTGGGAAAACTACTCATGTACCAATACACTTGCCCAACGTTTCCTAGAATTCATTAATTCCAATGCCCTGGACCAGTTCATTTTTACCCCCACTAGAGATAGCAACATCCTTGACCTGGTCATTACTAACATGGGCAACCATTACTCTACACCAATAGTCAACTCCTCCCTGGTTAGATCCGACCACAAACTAATCACATTGGAAATCCACAACCCTCCCACCCACCCCACAAAGGTAACCATCATAAAAAACTTCTCCGAAGCTAATTTTGGGTTCTTAAAAACAGAGGTGGCTAACTTCACGTCACCCATGCAAATGGAGAATAGTTGCATGATCACCAAATCATACACCGATGCACTGTATGAACACGTACACAAATGCACGGATATCGCCATATCCAATAGAACCAAGACTCTCTCTTCCAAAAAAAGAAAGCCAATCTGGTGGTCCCTTGCCATAAACAAACTCTACAACAGAAGGAAGAAACTGATGTGAAATAAGGTGAAGTCCCAAGACTGAAAAAAAACTCCCTTATCAGCCTCAACAAAATGGTGAGATCCCTCATCAAATCCTCTAAAGCTAGCTATGAAAACAGAATTGCAGCAGATAGTAAAGACAACCACAAGGCCTTCTATAGTTATGTTAAGAATCTCCACAGCAATACCCAGATTTGCTCTGAGCTACTGCACAATGGTACCTCCTATACTGTGCCAACAGATATTGCCAATATACTGACCGACAGATTCAATGCCAGCTTTACCCCTCTCCTCCCCCAAGGACCAATCATAATACCAGTAGATTGCCATGCACCCAGTATTACTGCTGCACAGGTTAAAACAGCACTGTACAAGGCCAAGAATACAGCTTCTTTTGGGACCTAACAATATCCATGGCTGTATTCTACATGAACTACAGCGTGAACTGGCACCACATCTGTGTGTCCTGTTCAATCACAGCCTCACCTCAGGCTTTGTCCCCACCAAATTGCACACTGCTACAGTCATCCCTCTCCACAAAGGAGGAGCGACTACAGACCCTGGGAACTATCTCCCCATTAACCTGATGAGTCTGATATGCAAAGCTACAGAATGCATCATCGTGGACTTAATAAACAAGGATATAGGGAATCTCCAAACTCTGCATCCACACAGTTTGGTTTTGTGAAGGGTAGATCATGCCTGCTCAACTTGGTCAACTTTGAGTCAGTCACCGGAGCTGTGGATGAAGGCAAGGTGGTTCATACAACCTGCCTTGATCTAGCCAAGGCCTTTGATACCATTCCTAACTCAGGAATCATAGAAAAACTCAGTTAGCAAGGCATCAACCCCTATATTACTAGGTGGGTTACAAACTGGCTCACAGAGAGCACCCACAGTGTGAAAGTAACTAACTCCAAGTCAGACTGCCAATTAGCCACAAGTGAAGTCCCACAGGGTTCAGTCCTGAGTCCTCTCCTGTTTGGTATCTACTTCTCTGAAGTCCAGGCTAACACGAAGGGACCCTGGCTGACAAAGTTCACAGACAATTGCAAGTTGGAAGTTATTATTAACTCCCCAAATGATGTTGACATCTTGCAGAAAGGCCTCACTAAGACCAACGACTGGTGTCAGAACCTTGGCCTTAAGCTCATTGCCAAAATATGTGTCATCATCCCCTTTGGGAAAAACTCAGTTCCCATGAATTACCACATCGATGGTAGTCCACTGAACACAGAAGGCATTATAAGAGATCGGGGAACACAGGTTAACAGCAACCTCTCTTTTGACCACCACATTGCCACTGTGTTCAGAAAGTCCTTCTATGTGGCACAACTCATTACTAAGGGTTTTGCATCCGGGAAGAAAGAGGTCATTGTCTCCCTCTACTCTTCCCTCATTAGGCCAATAATTGAGTACAATGCCCCATTTGGCATGTACCTTACTTGACGCCTGCAACAACTGGAGAGGCCACAAAAGTGCCTCACAAAGATGATCCTAGGCCTTAAGCAGTTATTTTATATGGGCAGACTCAAAAAATTCCAACTATTCTCTGTCTCATATCACCTACTTAGAGGCGATCTCTGTTTGACTTACAAAGCCATGTCTTACCCAGCTCTGTTAGAAATGTTACATCTAATGAAATCCCAATCCCTCCACACCACACACTTCGGAGACCTAAACCTCATTACCATAATCAACAGAACATGCTGGAGGCACAGGTTCATAACCCAGAGACTGCCCACGCTATGGAATAGACTTGCCATACATGTCAAACAGAGCACCTCGCTGACCCTCTTCAAGAGAAATCTTGATGAGTGGATGGGGAAATACGAAAATTCCCCCTGGGGATCACTCCAGTGGATCTACTTGATAGAGGCACTGGGAACTAAAGTCTGGTGGCACAATGCCAGGGTAATCCTATGGGCTAGGCTTGGAAAGGTTCCAGGGGGCCATTAGCTTAGTACACACCTATGAACCTATAACAGAAAGAATAACTCTATGTGGTATAAGATAAGTTCAGATTCTATCAGCTCCTGATAAGAAAATACTTCAATTACAAATCCACCTGTTCCATAAATACATTTTACTGATATGCTTCCTTTTGATTAATGGCCTTATACTTTAACATAATGGTTTGTTTGGTTTACCTTTATAAAGGCGATTCACACATATGAGCAACTCGTAACCATGAAAGTGAAAACGCTGATACTCCTTAATGTTCGAAAAACAGCAACTCAAAAAGCAGATTTGCTGTTTTTCGAACATTAATGTTGAACGAAAAAAAAAGAAGTGTAAATCAGGTGGCAAGCCCCCCTGCACCCCCTATGTGGGGGGCTGTGCCCCCACACTCCCCACTTTAATATTCTAACTCCGAGATCGCACTACAGTGGGGAAAGGGACCATTTTCTGATCCCCACTATAGTGCAATCCGCCCCACAATGTTGAATGTGCAATGAGAGAATGTCACTGTGTATTCGCTCATTTCACATTCAAACCTTTTTTCTTTCGGCGTTTGCAAATGTTGCAAACAGGCTTTCGAACAATTGCTGTTCACCCGAGTGTGGATTGCCTTTCTAAAGGTAAACCGGTTTGTTTATTCGTTGGTTATTTCAGATGTAATATTAATTATATAAATACTGGTTAGCTCTCATAACTAACCATCATTCAGGAAACTTTGTTCAAAGACAATTCAAAAAATGAGAAATGAGTTCTCATCTTTTGTAAGCAAATAAAATCACAATTCCCTAATCATGTAATAAACTGTTTGCAATACATTAGGCCTTTATGCAGCCAATGTTTACAAATGATGTTCTGCACAGAGCAAGGAGAAATGAAATTTTACATTTTCATTTCTGGATTTAAGAAATTTTCTTCACTGTTGAAAGCATGCTTCTTAAACATTTAGAGGACAGTTTAAAGCAAATTGTGGAACTGGAGAAATATTTCCTTAATTAATGAATTAATCAACCAATTTAGGGATTACCAACTTGCTTATTTCAGCACAAAGTTGTAAATGTAACTGTTTTCATAGTTATATACTAAGCATTTTTCCAGTTAACATGACAGGTGCTCGAGCCCATAGAGTTTGAAAACTATTGTCTCGAAGTCAGTGCCTTATAGTTAATTCAGGCTTTTGCTCTTACCTAACATTTCTGGCAAGCATCTTTGAAGATGGAGGTGATTTTTGGATTAGGGAATGGGAAGGCTTTCAGGTTTAGGGAGCAGGAGGTGGGAAGGGGTTAAGATTAGGAGCAGAAAGTGGGTTTTAGGGTTATTGGAAGGCAAGCGGGGGTTTATGTTTAGGGAGCAGGAAGGAGTTTGTGCTTAGGGATAGATCAAAGAATTAAGTTTAGGTGGGGTTTGGACTTTTAAGTGTAGTGAAGCATCTGAGGCATTGGAGTTAGAGAAGAGCAGTGTATATTTAGGGTAAAGGAACAAGGCCTTAGGTTGGGAACTGGGTGGGGGTTTTGGGGTTAGACTTTAAGTTAGGTTAGGGTTGTACAGTTGGGAAGGATGGGTGTGGGCAGGGCTATGTACAAGTGAGAGTTTGGGCTAGTGGCAGTCGGAGCATTTCCATTTTCTAGAAATTTCTATCAAGCAGGTGTGTCATAAGTTACTAGCATGCAAGCTCCCATAGAGTTGCCATTTTTACAGTACAGCATTCTACTGACATGAACTGATAATTAAATATGCATCAGCAACTCCCAAATCTCTTTTGTACTTAAGGCAAGAATGTTCCAGAGAAGCTAATAATGCTACTTCCTCAGTAAAATTAATTCTGTTTATGATGGATTTGATCTGTGTTCGTGGCACAACTGGGAACCTCTGGAATAAAAAAAAGGAGTACATCTGCATTCTGTTTCCCTGTCAGACCCTGAGATTGCTTTGCATATTGCCATATGTAGTCCATAATGCATCTTTTAAATCTGGAAAATATAAGCACCTGAATTCTTAAAACATTTTGACATAATGAATCATTTTGAAGTAGCAATAAAGAATTTTCAGTAAGCATGATGCAGTTGCTATACTGCCTCATAATATCTAGCACTACCAGTCTGGCTACAAAATGGAGAACAGCTGACCAAGATTCCATACTAGCCAGAGCAAATGAAGGGGTATATGATAGGTTAATGATTTACAATTGATACAAGACAGAAGAGGACAACTGACTTGGCTAGAAAAAGGTGATAAACTAGGATATGGTGAATGGATAAAAGAATGAGCTGTGTCGACCATACTTGTCAGAAGTGCGAAACAGAAATGTAAAAGTGATGGGACTGTAGTATCAATAAGGAAATTAGTAACCATGGCAAAAGTAACCAAATAGTTTTACCCAGTAGGCTAATGTCTTCTCTACTTCGCCAGTAAAAACAATGGAGAATGGGTTGTCTAACGCAAAAAAATGCAGATATAGTAACAGTAATAACTACATATAATGTAAAGGAGTGATTTCAAGAGCAGGAACACTATAGCAGTCAGTGAAATGATAAAGGTGCATCTCAAAGCGAGCCTGAAATTTCTAGCATAGTAATATGGACCAGTAACTTTAAATAAGGTGCATCTCAAAGCGAGCCTGAAATCTCTAGCATAGTAATATGGACCAGTAACTTTAAATAAGGTGCATCTCAAAGCGAGCCTGAAATTTCTAGCATAGTAATATGGACCAGTAACTTTAAATAAGGTGCATCTCAAAGCGAGCCTGAAATCTCTAGCATAGTAATATGGACCAGTAACTTTAAATAAGGTGCATCTCAAAGCGAGCCTGAAATCTCTAGCATAGTAATATGGACCAGTAACTTTAAATAAGGTGCATCTCAAAGCGAGCCTGAAATCTCTAGCATAGTAATATGGACCAGTAACTTTAAATAAGGTGCATCTCAAAGCGAGCCTGAAATCTCTAGCATAGTAATATGGACCAGTAACTTTAAATAAGGTGCATCTCAAAGCGAGCCTGAAATCTCTAGCATAGTAATATGGACCAGTAACTTTAAATAAGGTGCATCTCAAAGCGAGCCTGAAATCTCTAGCATAGTAATATGGACCAGTAACTTTAAATAAGGTGCATCTCAAAGCGAGCCTGGAATCTCTAGCATAGTAATATGGACCAGTAACTTTAAATAAGGTGCATCTCAAAGCGAGCCTGAAATCTCTAGCATAGTAATACGGACCAGTAACTTTAAATAAGGTGCATCTCAAAGCGAGCCTGAAATCTCTAGCATAGTAATATGGACCAGTAACTTTAAATAACATAACACTGTAGTGATCAGTCACAAGTAGAAGTGTAAAAACACCAGCAATCAAAAAGTCCAGGCAGTAAACGAGATAATAAGGATATACCTAGTATGAGTAACAGACAACACTGGAGTACTATCTCAGATATACCAGTAGTAACAGTACTAAAGCAACACACTACTGAGCAAAGTTTCATAGGTAACACTACTGCCCCCCCCCACCCCAATGCATCACATTAGGATAAGTTTAACTTGGCGGGGTATACTAGAACCCAGTCATAGCATGTGTATGATCCCCAAAATTGCTCCCTTCAGTACCAACTCTGGTCTATGATGATAGGAGGCCTATGCATTAGGAAGGCAAAGTAACTGCATACTCAGTTGAAATCAGATTTCTGCATTACTGGGTAAAGTTTATTTATAACTTTTCTCACTAACTGAGTCTGTCCTGCTGAATGTACACATACCTTTAAAAATAGATCTGTTACATTTTTATCTACCTTAGTTTATATATCATGTGTCCATTATATTCTGTAGGTCAATGCAGCTTGCAGAGTAACCATTTCCTATGGCCATGTGTAGTAGGTGGACTATAGCACAGGATGGCCACACATGTCAGAATATGTATTCTGTATGATTGGTGGCCGTAAGGTCTTCAGCACAGGATGGCCACACATGTCAGAATATGTTTTCCCTGTTACTGGTGGTTGTGAGTTCCCCAGCACAGGATGGCCACAAGCCCCCCTGCTAATTATATATACCAACTCCAAGATCATTTCACAGTAGGGAAAGGGACAATGCGATCACACAGAGCAGTGACTGCATGGATTTCTTCAGTAGACTGGTGAGAAGAGGCTACAGTGAAATATGATAACCTGTCTTGTATTATCACATTTCTGTAAGTCTATCTTCATCTATGTTAACTAAAGAGAGTCTGAAAAAAATCAAATTATCATTCTGTGTTGCACAACTTATAAACATAGGTATGGCATCTAAGTCCAACGAAGTCATTGTTCCACTGTATTTGGCATTCATCAGACCCATCATTCAGTATAGTGCCCCTTTGGTATGTACCTAACGAGGTATATCCAACAACAGGGATGTCCACAGAGATTCCTCACCAAAAGAATACAGAGCATAAGTAATATGTCCTATAAAGACCACCTCAATGCCCTATCCCTGTATACTGTCTCCTACAGGTGTTTGAGGAGAGATCTATGCCTGGCATACAGGGCATTGTCAGACCCTACTCTTATGAACCTCCTGAAAATCCACAAAACAAACAGCACCAGAATTACCCATTCTAAAGACTTAAACCTTGCCTGTGATATAAATAGCACCTGCTGGAGAGATGTGTATGTATCCCAGAGACTATCCTGTCTGTGGAACAGGCTCCCCATCCATATGAAGCAGAGTTCCTCCCTAACCCCATTCAAGTGCAACTTTGGCAATTGGATGGGAAACCAGATGTTCACCCCTGGTTTGGCACCTCTGTCTCTAATGGACACAGATAACCTGTAAATGGTTCATCTCCCAGGCCCATGCTTACACTTATCAAGGGTATCAGAACGTGTCAGAGATTTGGGATGCATGGCTAGGCTTAAAAAGGCCCTTGTGGTCATTAGCCTAGTAAACACCTATGAACCTATGAACCTATATCTTTTCCAGAGGCATTCTAAAAAGTAACAATGCTGGCTTATTTGATACATCTTATATGAACTGTATCATTACTTTGCTTATTTAAAAGTGTTATTCAGGATTAAGAACTGAACCAAGTGGAAAATGTTAAGCCAGTCTAGCGTTCAGTGAAGTAACGTATGTAAAAATCAAGGGAACGTGACATAGACGAACGAGGACTAAAGTTGGCAGATGTTGATCATTGCTTCCTGTAATCTATAGTTCAATGTCCTTAGCCTCCATCTGAACCTCATTGATAAAAAACAGATATTAACTATTCTTAATTATAAAAAGAAATTCACATCTCAAAGGATTTTCTTTACAACTACAAATGTTTCTTGATGTAAAGAATTTATCTCATGACAAGGTACTTATACAGTTATTAATTACCTTACTAACATCAGTTTGCAAAAGATCTCCTTACCTAAGCAAAATGGATTCAGAATAAATAATACCTCAACCATTTAAGGCAACTGTTAACTGATGTTATTATTATATTATTATGATGCTTAATTTATATATTGTCAATTTGTTTACAATGTAGTCTGTATTGGGCAAAACCTATTTTCAGAAGGGACATAGGAAAAAATATTTATAAAATTAAACAAGTTTAGCACATATTGGGAAATAGAAACAAAACAAACAAAGATATACAGGAAAGAGTATGATCCTAGTGAATGAGTGTAACAAAAACATCTTCTGCATCTCCACATAGGTCCATAGGTTTGTATGAAATTACAAAGCTAACAGCTCAAAAGCCCTTACAAAATTAGCCAATTTTACCTAATTTTTTATTCACTGTGGAAAGATAACAATGGTCAGCAAGAAAGGTTTTGACTATTTTTACAAAGTGCTTCTGTCCATAAGGGACATGGGTGCCACCCAAAAGATTATCATCATTGTAGATGGGACTTGAACCCACAATCTCTAGCTAAAGAGGCCAATACTGTATCCATTAGGCCACTGGGACCTTAAACTGCAGCTCACATCCTTTAATCCTCTGAACTAACTGCCAAATTTTCACTCTGGTAGGATTCAACTCTACAACCTTTGAATGCCTTTTACCATTTTACCAGCTGCTGGAGAGATAGGTATGTATCCCAGAGACTACCTCGTCTATGGAACAGATTCCCCATCCATATGAAGTAGAGTTCCTTCATAACCCAATTAAAGTGCAACTTGGACAATTGGATGAGGAAACCAGAAATGTATTCCTGGGTTGGCACCTATGTCTCTAATGGACATGGATAACATGTAAATGGTTCATCTCCCAGGTTCATCATTACACTTATCAAGGGTATCAGAACGTGTCAGAGATTTGGGATGCATGGCTAGGCTTAAAAAGGCCCTTGTGGTCATTAGCTTAGTAAATACCTATGAACCTGTCCTATAAACTTATAAGAAGTCTTATATGCGATCCATTACATCACAGAACTACTGTGACTGAGGGTAAAACTTTGCACAGCAGAGGATAGCATAAGCCTACAGTGGATTTAAGAGTACAAGTTGAAGTTTTAGAAATGGAAACAATCTATAACATACTGTGAGGTTGTAATATAAATTATGAAATATAGAAAATATAACAAGGGAATGGATATTCTGCTGAATGATGAGAGTAGTAAACATGTGCGGAGGAAAGGTAATACGTATAACTAATGACTAGTGACAGCGAAAGGTGCATGTAAAGTTAGGTAAATAATGAAAGGTGCATGTAAAGTTAGGTAAATAATGAAAGGTGCATGTAAAGTTAGGTAAATAATGAAAGGTGCATGAGATTCATTAAGCAATTACACATTAAGGCAAATACTGGAATTCAATGTTTCAGAAGTTGGGTAGCATTATGCATGTGATCTAAACCTAAGTGAATAATTGCTAGTGGTCTTGGTCTTCTTTTGTGGTCCTGAGTTGTCAGAAACGAATGACATATTTGAACCCAAGCCTGCTCATGATATCCTTACTACCAGGGCAGTTTGAGCCTACAGCTGACAATGAACTTGGTTGCCATGTCATCAGGTCAGAGGCTATAGATTCTTGATATATGAGTCAAGGGAGGTGCTGAGCTATCAAACAATCACCTCATGGAGGAGGGCTGGGTCAAAGTTACCACATAGAAGAAAGCTGGGTCAGAGATCACCCCATGGAGAAAGACTGGGTCAGAGATGATCACATGGAGAACGACTGGGTCATCAATCTCCTCATGGAAGAGGGCTGGGTCAGAGATCATTCCACAGAGGTGGGCTGGGTCAGAGATCACCATATGGAAGAGAGCAGGGTCAGAGATCCCCACATAGAGAACATCTGGTTCATCGATTTCTGCATAGAAGAGGACTGGGTCAGAGATCACCACATGGAGCAGGAATGGGTCAGAAATCACTACATAAAGGAGGGCAGAGTCAGAGATGCCCGTGTAGAGAAGAACTGGGTCAGAGATCACCACATGGAAGAGGGCTGGGTCAGAGATCACCACATGGAGGATGGCTGTGTCACACAGCAAGCGAAGACACTGAACAGATAATTTTCTTAGGTATTTTTCTCTCCACTGATGCTTTGGCCATCAGCAGCCTACAAGATCTCCATTTGTCCTCTCCAGCTGACAATCCAGTTTAACCACCCAACCTGACCTCCATCTGTAGGAGTCAAGTGTCAATGGAATATAATTGTGCTTATACTAAGTATCCATGTGGGGCAGCCAATTCAATGTGCTCAATGAGGATTTACAGTGACCTAAGCATTGTCCTTGTTTGATTTCTTCATCTAGAAGTCAGTTCAGTAGTAGGTCAGGCCACTTTCCTCACCCAAGACAGGAGAGTAAGAGTTAACTGCTAACTCCCACATCTTCAATGGCTTTTCAAGCATTTTTGGCCATAACTTATCCTATGTCAGCAGGGTCACAGTCAGGTCTTAATACCTTTATATTGCGGAGTTGTGATAAAGGCTAGACAGATCTAGAAAACTCAAACATTTAGTGAATTGGCCCTCGAAACACCAGACAGACAGACACTTTTATCTGGGGAAATTCAAGTTTACCTTCCAGACTGCTTTTTCTACATAGTGTTAAAGGTAGTAGTCATAACTATTGAATGGACACTATTGAAGGGGTCAATAACTGATGCAGTGACTAGGACCTGTGGCTAAAATGCGATCATTGTGCATCACAGTGTTAGTCCTATTATCCAGTGGCAGGTACCTGCTTTTAGGGAAGGTATCAAAATGTCTACACCATAGACTTTATACAACCAAATCCAAGCTGTTCTAACTGAGCAGAAAATGTATTTCCCCTTTCCTGTGGCCACAGACTATGAATGTGCATTTTCCCAAAATATTTACACAGGCCAGATTTTATATAGAGTACCTTCTTCTTGCTATATTTCCCAGCTGATGATGTTCAACAACAAACCATTAATGAATTCATTAAGACTACACCTATAAAATAAAACAAAGCTATGAACAAACTCGATAAGAACAATTTTATATTGACAGTAATCAACCCAGTTAATGTGTCTTCAAAAATATACATCAGAAAACATTCTTAAAGGTCCAGCATTAATAAACTGGACAGAAAATGAAATATATTGCACATTAAACCATTCTCAGTCTCAAGAAGAAGAATATATCCTGCAATACTATGGATGAAGTCAAATAAAAAGTATAGTCCTTTTGTTTCTAGATGAAAAATATCACAGAATCTCATTGCCTTGCTTTATGTACTTGATATACTTATGGATGATGGTCTGTTTACTGAAAGTTACAGCAATATAGCAAGATTGTTTCACTGGGGAATGTGTTGTATTAGAATATTCAAGTAAGTGAGAAGGCTTGAAAATGGGAACTGCAACATACCACTGAAAATGCAGATGTAATGACCGTATGGGATCATGCAATGCAAACAAGAAGTTAGAAGCAAGAAAACCAGATATAGAAGTTGAAAAAAAGGATAAATGCAACACTAATTACTGAAATAGCTATACCTAGTGACTACACTGTCACGCATACATGGAGACATATAATTATAAAATACCTGAATGAGGGAATTTAGGAAATCTTGCTGGTGCTAAAAAAGAGCCCTCTTGGGAAACATCTGACTGTGGCAATGCTGATTTCATGAATTTTAACTGTACGGTGACTTAGAGAAATGAGGTCTATTCCTGTCACTGTAATAAAAACCCTAAAACATTAGGAGAAATTAAAATTAGGACATCTTCCGTCAGTAAATTCTGCTCCTAGCTTTGCAGGATTTTAATCACATAGACCGATCTTCATATCACTTCTGACTTTTTAAAATGTGATGCAGTTCCTGATTGCAATTAATACTTTTCCTGTATTCTTTCCTGTGCTTTAGGAAGTGAAATTGACCTAGTGTTTGTATAATTGAGGCTTTGCTGACACAGCAATACAACTGCTAAAGTAGATTCCCTGCACAGACATCTGCTTCCTCCATTAAACTATTTTATTGTGAAACAAGAATGAAATATATCATCCCAATTGGCTTACTGTTGCTGCAGTATGACAATTAGACATCACTGGATGATAATTCCGAAGCATTAAGTTTAACTGGTCTACATAAAATATGTATAGTGTTCCCTGCTAAATAAACATCATGCCAAAGGCAAGTATATATAAACTCACTTAAAATTTGTATTGTGTCAGAATCTTTTAATCCATTTTCTGAACCAAACCAAGTACTGGGGTGATTCACATAGTCAAAGGAATGGAAATATTTATTTGAGGTCTTTTCTGCTGATTCTTTTATGCCTTATATGTGAAGACAGAGGATGCTGAGGCCTGAAGCACTCTGTATATGGATTGGATATTGTTGGTAAACTGATTTTTGACTGAGCATTATTAATGACTGCATTCTGCATGCTATAAAGGATCAGCAGTGTGGGAGGTGGATAATAGTGGTCCCTAGGATGAGCCAGGACTTTTCAACTAGGCATGAACTTAAGTCTTGCATAGATTTCAAACAAAATGTGTCTACCCTGTTTGTACCCTATAACAATGATTATATACGTCTCCTTGGGAGTCAGCTTAGTTTAACTGCAAATGATCTATGTAGTTAGGGCTGCATGTTTGGTTTGTTACACAGATTTTGTTTAAACCAAGATGAATTTTCTTTTGGATGTTGTTGGTATAAAATAAGCTCTACTTAGAGTCTGACTGTAAATATTACAATTCACATGAGTGTTTCCTATGGGTAGCATTAAGATGACTGAGTTGTAACAAGGCAAATATACTTCTGTGGTGGAAAGGAATGGTTAAAAGTGGTAAGAACACATAGAAACCGAAAAGAGAGACTCAATTTTTGTTGTGCATGGAATTAGTGCAGTACATAATTTGAAATTTATCTGTTTAGCATGCTAGACTTTTTTACATTCATTATGAATATGGGGTCAAGGATAAAAGGGTTGTAAGAGACACACTTAACTTACAAGGAGCACTAGACATTTATGGGTACAAAATCTATTGTACATTGTTATCTTAATCCCAGGATTAAGTGAGGTGCACTATTATTTTACTACAGAAGACTCTTTCATTTGAAAATGCTTTACAAGATGTTATCTTGGAGGGTAGGTATGTGATTATTAAATGTTGTTTTGCTGGGGGGTTTGATGTCCTGGATGATAGACAAAATAATGATTTCTAAGGCACATATGCATTGTTTCAAGAATCAGACTTATACCCCAGTTTGGACCATGCAGTAGTATATGGATTTTTATTTAGCACATAATCTTTATTTGTATTATTGTGGAGGGGACTCAGTTTCAAACAATGGTAAGAATTGGATACAAATAAATGCAAATTGTTGGAACGATGCATGCAGAATAATGTTCTGGTGGAAAAGTGGGTTGAAGAAAAGGCTGGAATTCAACAATTTATGTAATGTTGCATTGATGATAGTTATACAAAAGAATATATGTGATGTATTCTTTATGTATGTAACTGGGAACATATCAATATATTTTTTCCTTTATATAAATGCATGTTTACCTATAATAATTCAATTAAACTGTTTAAAAATGGTAGTTAGCTTTTTTGCTAGTTGACAGGATCTTTTGCAAATGGCTAAAAAATTATCACAGCAGGGGGATGATGTTAAAGAAAGTTAAGGGTCAATGGTGAAGGATTTGTCAATCAGAAGCAATGCAATTTTATGAGGAAATTGAGTGCTTTACATAGAGACAGAGAGAGAGAGACAGACAGATCTAGCAGAATAATGAATTGAGAATAAAGGTGAGGAAATGAGACAGAAGGTTAAAGAATTAAAAGGGAAGATGAACAATTTGTTAGTTTACAAGCTTGACCAAGTAGGTAGAATATTTAAAATTGGGCAATTGGTCTTCCCCAAATATCAGAAACGTTTAGCTCTACACTTCAGGCAGCAGTTATCACAATGAATAATGGCAAAGATTAGACATTCAGGCTGTGGTCAATTGGTTATTGCTACTTCTTAGACTTTAGAAGGACTTGTCTTTTACACTAAATTCTGTGTGGAAGTCCTCAAGAATCCCAATTTCACAGAAGCAGAGAGATACTTCTGTAGCATGCCTCTAATAACATTAACATCAGATCAAGTGGGGGATAAGAGAAATAACTGAAGAAATTCTACAAATTATTAATGCACAGAAAGAGAGCAAAACCCTAGGCCCTGATGGGCTCCAGTTAGAGGCATAGATATGCATTAGTGAAAAATGGTTGCTTCAGTGTGTCGTGTTAGCTAAAAATATTTTGACTTCAGGGACACCCCTGAATTCCTGAAAGCAAGCAATTATTTCATTTATATTAAAGCCAGATAAAGACCCTTTTAACCCAGCTTCCTACTACCCAATAGCAGTGCTGAATCATGATTATATGCATTTTATACAAATTTTGGCATACAAATCTGATAACAGTATTGTCGTACTGACACACAAGGATACGTAGGGCTTTATATTAAATAGAAATTTAGTTGACAATCTCTTATAGACAGCAATCTTGATAGAGGAGGCAGAAAATATCCACCGTGGATGTTTTTAGTAAGCCTAGACATTGAGCAGGCTTTTGACAGAGTGAACTGTGACTTTCTGTCGTGTACCCTAAGCCACATGGTTTCCCTTCTTTGTTTCATATCCTAATTAAAATCCTTTACACAGGAGCCATTGCTAAAATAAATTAGGAAGACAAATTATCTGCAATGTTATTCTTTACAACTTACTTAGAACCTTGCCCACAAGATACGCTCATCAACAGTTGCAGTTTATAAACTTGCATGAAGGGAATTCAAACCTTAATTATATGCTGATTATTTGTTTATTTTCCTTTTTTTTTAGAGACACAGACAGGGACCTTCATGTGGTGTTTAGAGTTCTACAAGAATTTGGAGAACTGTAAAAATATATGGTTAAAATGTCCAAAACTGAGCTGAGTAGGATAAATTTCATCAATCCTCAGCATTGCTAGATTCTCTTCTGGGACTTGGGGTTCCAAACAGATTAAATACTTAGGGCTGTACCTCACTAATTCAATGAAAAGCTCTAAGGAATTACCAAAATCATTTATCTTAGAGAAAGCTAAGGATCAAGTTCAAAAATGAGCCCTGTTATGTTTAGATATTACTCAATTCATACAGGCGATAAAATGGTATATGTTTTCTCCATTTTTTTATGCAGACAGGGCCTACCCAGATGTGTGAATCAGTGACTAATTAAACTGAATAACATCAGTCTGTACTTATATGGGCTAATGTGGCACACATGGTTAGGGCAGAAATTCTCAGATTTCACATGGATCCTGGGGTCCTGGGATTCCCAAACTGGTAGTGGTGTGTTAGATGAGCCAGGTTAAAAGTGGCCTTGAGAATAATGAAATGTTCATATAGTCACCTTTGGAAAGACATATTTAATTTACAGGTCCAAAGGACTGAGCAATGTTTTAAGAATCTGTCCATTACATGTTTACATGAAAGTAGGTTGAGAATGGCTGGGGTCTTTATGATGTTCCCATAAAAGTGAAACATCAGTTTGGCAAGGCAGAGAACTTGCAATATTGGTAACAATTCCTGGAGAATGGTGCAGTTACACCCTGGGATAGCTTTAGAGTTGCTTATGATTTGGAGGCATCTCTGGCCCCTTTCTATCAGTTATTGACCTGCTGTCTTCTGCAATGAAAAATGTACAAGATCTCATTATCCAATGATCCGTGATTTGTCTTCTGGTTGGTAACACAGAATGCAAAGGTTGTTAGGCTCAAGGGACTGGTGAGTGAGTGAGTCTTATAAACTAGTTAATGATGACCTGATCAGAAGCACCAAGAGAGTTAATTTATAATGATGCTAGGTTTCAGGTATAGACATGAACAGAGAGCAGAGATTATGGCTTTTTCAGCCCCTAGGTGTGTAACTAAGTTGTGAAACTATCAATTCTTTGGCTTGCAATGCCGTTATGAACTCTTTTATACACCAGTTTGTATGGTAAGGATGTCCGCAGCAGTCCCTGCTACCTGCTAGATGTATAATACCTTAAAGGTAGGGGACTGAATTCAAATATTTGGGCCTGTTTATTTTCAGTTTTATTTAAGAGAGAAATAGATTTCTGATGTACTTGGAATAATCAGGGCCAATATATTTCCTTACACCTACTTTTTTATAAAAGTTGTGGGGGTGGTTAATATGGAGGTCCTGGGTAGGCTACCTTAGATTTAGTATATGTTTGTGGGTAAGAAGCATATTACTAGAAAATGGAAGTAGTGCACAGCTCCTGTGATTATGGACTCATTTAAATTGCTGAAGGAATTGTGGGACCTACAACTTGCTTCAGCTCCCCATGTATGCCATCATTTGTTGTGCAGTAAATGGGCTGTAATTGGTAGATGGCAGGTGAGGTCCACATGTACATAAAAAGGGAGAAAATCTATAGGAGGCATGACTTTAGTTAGTAATGCCATCATATAAGTACTGAAAGGACAGTTTTTCAAAGAGGGAGAGGTTTGATGGTCCGTGCAGAGGAGGAGGAGCTATAGAAACCCGTACACTGAGGCAGATCTTTCTTACTTTGCCCTCAGAGGTGTCTTTTACATTTTAGTCAGATGATTTGCCTGCCTTGGTTAGTAATGATATTTGGTTATTTTGCTAAGTTTATCATGCAGCTAAGCAATGTTTTTCTCAGCCACCCGTCCCAGATACTTGAAGCTGTTAACCTTTTCTACTATTTTTCTATTATATCTCAGTTTTCTTATTCTTATGAAGTTCCTTATTTTGCTACCATGACAGCTGTTCTTCCTGTACTCAGTTTCATCAAATATGCCTCCAATGTTGCATTCCATTGCCTTATCATTTGCTTAAGTTCCTATTCAGTGTCTGCCTGTAATATTGTCTGCATAGGGCAGCTTTGTTGATTTGTCCCCCTCTGACCTCTTTACTAATATGTCCATAAGCCCTATGATTATGGCTTTTTCAGCCCCTAGGTGTGAACAGCAGTAAGCTCAGAAATTAACCCTCTCACTGGGGACCCCTCTGTGAGTATTTTTTATTGTTTGTACTCGTGTCATTAGTATCCATGACAGAAGTTAAACATCATGCAGCTCTTTTCTTTGCATTTTGATTTCAATGGTTCAAGACATTTTTTTATACATTTTTTTAACCAGGAACTCCCACTAGCTGCAAGTGTCAATTTTCAGAGGTGACTTGGGAGTACTTTCTGTACAAGTGACTTGCTCAGAATCACACAATAGGCATATAGAGAGGGAATGAATCAAACATTGTACCCTTTACTACAGGAAGCTGCTTATGAACAGATCAGAGCCTTAATCATCTGCACTGTTATAGTATGTCTATAACTCAGGCTATGAATTTGGAATATTAGCATCAAATATTTTTCATGTCACTGTTTTAGCATATCCTGTTTTTATACAGGCACACAGTAAATGCACAGTTTAGCAAATTTCAAAGTCAGCCTTCCCTTAACTTCAGCCTTGAAATACTTGTTGTATAGAAAAATATTTAAATACATTTTATATGACATTTTAAAGTTTATTTTATAGCTTTGTTGTTTATGATTTACTCATATTCACATGTGATGTATGCTGATTTGAAATGCGTCTACCATAGACATTTAGCCTGAGGCTGTTAGGCAATTACTTTGTGTCAGTATAAATTCACTAACAAGTGAATTCTTCTATTGCAGTTATTAGCAATTGCTTATGTAAAAGTGAAAAGTGCATTGCCAAGGACTGAGGAAAATAACAGTTTTAATGGCCAGTTTAAATTTATTGGTAAGCTATTTGCTTAACGTAGAAGGCATTCTGTAAGTGGCTTTTAAAAGGCTGATCCATTATAACATGAAATGCTAGTTAGTGCTAAAGCTTATCCCTAAAGCAAAAACATTTAAACAGTGAACTGCAATGATTATCAATTTCAGAAACACATGCAACTTAAGTGTATCTGTTCCCATAAATGTATCTGTGAGTTTGTGCCAGAACTAAAATATTTTCAGCAGAGAGCCAAATGTGATTATACATTTCTCTATACAATTTCTTGTCCAGTAGGAAACACTTTGATTTTTAGTTGCTGCTATTTGAAATTTACAAATTTTTCATCTTGCAGTAATTGACTCAAAACCAAAATGCACCAGTATATTGCACTGATAGATATAGGCTGCACAACAGGTGATGGGTGCTCCTAACTCCCTTTGCTTTTTACTTTGTGATCCAGCCTTACCCACCATATACTACTCCATTTTGTTTTTGGCATTCTCAGAATTTAAACTTCTTTCAAGATGTGGTGTTTGAGATGTCAGTTTAGACACCCATGAACACATCCGCCAGTGGGTGAAGCAGAAAGAGGAGAATGTTCAGGAAGTTTAGCCATACAATGGAAAAGCATGCAGTACATAGCACAAACAAGATGTAGTTTGAATGGTCAGTTGTCATTTACTGGATATCTATAATGCTTTGGATGCAGAGATAACAATGTCAGGAGAAGCAGGGGTCAGGCACTGTAATTTTCTGGCAACTAGGACAGTAGAGGCAGATGGAGATGGAGCAGATGAGATAAGAGAACATAAGGAAACAAATCAGTCACACTTTTGTTTTTAGATAATATTATATTAGGCGTGCTGTGAGTAGTGGACAGGAACAATTCAGACAGGAATACTGTGCAGATCTGGAATGGTCTGCAGTTTTTACAGACACTTGTTATTTTCCCTTTCTTTTATCCAGATAGGCAACCAGTCATTCACTAGCTGCAAGCCTTCACACTGAGATCATGATTTTCAAGATGCCATGCTCTGAAAGGCCATACAATCAGAATGTGGATTTTTTTCATATAAAAACACATTCTTTGTCTTCATTGCTTTGCTTTATGTGGCTGCAGTCTCACTTTTAATCTGCAAAGCAGTGAACTTTAATTCATCTTAAAGTAAAATGGTCAAATTGTCTTCCTGGCGAGTATAAATCATCAAACATGGTCGTCATAATGACCAGCTTTTAATGTGATGTTAGCTTCATATATTATCTCTGAATAAAATGACATGGGATTAAGTTTAAATGCACATTACTGAGTTCTAGCTGAACAAAGGTTAGCAGGGAGTTTTGTCTTTGATATTTTGTGAATAAGTGTTTATTCATCATTTTTAAACCTTTATATTTGTCTGATTTAGTTTATAATGCTAGTTCTGGTAGTCTTTATATTTATATGCTATTGAAATTTCATTTCTTGCAGTGCTGTATTTTAGTCTGCAATTTTTACTACAGTGCTCTGTTGGTCAAGGAATATACAGAGGTAATCTGCTATGCAAGCAAATGTAAGAGAAACAAGATATGGGAGAGTGGTAGAAACAGTTCTTATTCTGACTTGCTGCTTAAGTTAAAATGTTAGTTTTCAGGATGAGAATAGCCATATTTAGTTTTGCAGAATTGCTTCCTAAATATAATTTCCAGCATTCTGTCTTAGTGATCTTGTGGTAGTTGTATTTATATATTATTAGTGGCATGAGTGAATTGTTATTTATTTATTTATGTATGTATGTATGTATGTATGTATGTATGTATGTATGTCAAGGTTGCACAGGTAGCATACATTTGTACAAGCATTACTTAGTGGGGTTTTAAAAATGCGTTTTATTTTACTGCTTGAGTTACTGTAGTGGTTAAATGCATTAGGAAGTTCTCTGGAGATGTGAAGTTATTTGACATTGAGTTTTTAATTGGCTCTGGTGCTGGTTGTCTG
Organism: Protopterus annectens; assembly: GCF_019279795.1. Taxonomy (NCBI): domain Eukaryota; kingdom Metazoa; phylum Chordata; order Ceratodontiformes; family Protopteridae; genus Protopterus; species Protopterus annectens. The sequence goes on along the minus strand of NC_056745.1, from coordinate 1,437,215,170 downwards.
GTTTTGAGATAAAAATTGGTATGGTAGAACCTTTTGTGGTTAGGGATAAGTAGGCATGCAGACTCTTAAAAGAAGATTAATGACTGATGTTTGAATGCAAAAAGAAGCTTACACACCATAATGTTGGTGATGTTTTGTGAAGTGTGTGCATATTTTTCTGTTTTTGATATTTACTTTTTAGCACAGTGCTGCTTGGTTTGGTGTTTACTTCCTCAATGGTGTATTCTAGGCATAAACATTCAAACAACCCAATTTTAGGCACTGCCATATAAAACAGGTAGAGGTCATCTAAAGAATATATAAGAAACAAAATGTAACGAAAATTTCTAAAACTTTTCACAACATTTTTCCAACACTGATTTTTCTGCTAGGAAATTATTGTAATTTCATTAAAGTACAAGTTGTTTAAATTTCATACAGTATGAGAGAGCCAGTGTGTGTTTATGAGCAACTTATTGGAATACATTTCTAGAGTCATTATTAATTTCACTTTCATTGCAGTCCGATCCCAGGTACATTAAGGACATAGATAAGCTTTGGAGGTAAAAGTGAGAAAACATACTGTCTGCAAAGCTGCAGAGCCATTGCATGGTCAAAGTTAAATCATATGGCTTGGCTCTGTGGAGAAAGTATACAAGTCTATGAGAAAATAGTTAAGAAAAAAACATTAGTGCTGTCTTTCCTCAGAGATCAATCTCAGCGCTGCACTTAGAAGGTGGTTGTCTTTTCAGGGAAGGGGTGAGAAGGCATTCTGTTTAGGAAAGTGCAGGGCAGCTCTATAATCAGTGCTGAATAATTCATTTCATATGACTTGCCATGGGTGCAGTATAGAAGTCTATGACAAAGTAAGTATATTATTGTGATCATTTTGCTGTTTGGCAAAGCGTTGAACTGTCAAATACATAGCACTAATCTATTGCTGATTTTGCAAAATATCCATAATTTTGTCTGATATTTTTGACTGTCTCTTTTACCGATTTTAATTTTCTAGTAAATCAAAGTGGATTATGGTCAGTAAATAATGTCATACTTTAGAATTTCATATATTTTTGATCTTCATAAAATGCATACTGAAGCAATATATGTGTTCTGTTAAATTAGTAAGTGAATTACAGCAAATTTTAAAACTGGTCCTTGATTTTAGACCTTTGCCCTTCCATTACTCATGGTTTTGTACCTGAATTTTGAGCAAACAAGCTTACTTGTTTCATTACTGCTAAATTATTTCATGTGGCTTATTGCAGAGGCAGTATGTGTGTCAATGAAACAGGTTGAAATGCATTATTTCTTCCTTTCCTCACAGGTCAGTCTCAGAGGTATACTTAGAAGGTAGCTGTGTTTAGTAGATAGGGAGTGAGATGATACGATGTCTGTTAATGTACAAGGCACTAGTGTCATCATATGGCTTTTTTGTGAGGGAAATATGTGTAAATGGCTGATAAGTAAAATATATTCCTGTGGTCATTATGTCTTTTTTTCATGGTCAGTTTCAAAGGTGTACTAAAGAAGAAACTAACCAATCTTTTGGGGTATGGTGAAGAGACATCCTGTCTGTGAAAGTGCATAGCTGTATGATTAGTGTTGAATGATTGCATATGTTTTGTAATGGGGGTGGTATATATGTCTATGAGAAGAAAGTTAAAAGACAATCAGTGTAGTCATCTGTCTGCCTGTGAAAGTGCAGGACAATTGTATGGTCAATTTTGAAATTTTTTATACCCTGTAATAGGGTTGATAAATGTGTCTGAGCAACCAAGTTGAAATCCATTACAATGGTCATTCATTCTTTCTTTCCTTACAGGTCAGTTTTAGAGGCATACTCAAAAGCTAATGAACCACAACAGTGAGCATGCATGAATAAAAAAATCACCAGCTAGTAAACCAACACACTTTAATCCTATGACTTCTCAGCAATACAAGCCTTCAAGGAGTATAACATCACAAATACATACCTGCCTAAATACAGCCATAAATTACTCAATTAAGACTAATTAAACAATACTAAAACAATTCAATAAAAAATCTCCAGTTAAATTCAACATTTAACCCCTTAGGGGACAGAGTGTTGTATTTTAAAATATACACAGATTCTTTAAATAGAAGTTTGTTTTTAATATTACTATCATCATATAAAGGAATATTTATTTTTTCCAATATAGTACCTCACAAGCCATCACTTATACCTTCATGAACCTGATTAAAAATGTTCTGATATTATGATTTCCTTTTTTTCTAACTATATCCCTTTTATGTTCCAATAGTCTAACCTTAAAAGGTCTTTTGCTCTCCTCTATATAGAACATATTACAGGGGCAACTTAGGGCATAAATACTGCCCTCAGTGTCACAGCCAGAGCAACCTTTTGCCTGAAAAAAACACCCATTATTTTTTCTAAAACTCTTAGTAATGTATTTACAGGCTTTACCCCTCCCACAAGGGGCAGTTCCATATTTTGTTAGACTTTTTTGAACAGTATCACAGGAAATCATAAATTTAGATTTAACCAAAACATCTTTCAGATTTCTTCCTCTTCTATAATATATTCTTGGTACTTTCCCAACATACTGATTAAAATCTTTAAGGGGCAAAACATAATCCCAATAAAAGTTTGATAAATTCACCAGAACCTTACTAAAACTACTGTATTCCTGTACTATTTCTACATACTCAAAAGCTGCTTATCTTTTCAAATTAGAGGTGAAGAGCTGTCATCAGTTCAGTATGTTTCTAAGAGCAAACAAATTGAAGTACATTACTGTGATTATTATTTCTTTCCTCTCAGATCTATTTCAAAAGTGTACTCTAAAGGTGGCTATCTTTTGATAGAGGGGAGAAGAGTTGCTTTGGGGCAGAATGTGTATTTGAGCAAACACATTCATATATATTACTGTGGTCATTATTTCATTCTTCACAGGTCAGCTTCAGAAGGGTCCTCACAAGGCAGCTAACCTTTGAAGAAAAGATTTTACAGACATCCTGCCCATTAAACCACAGTGGCAGTTATATGATCACTGTTGGTTGCACTAAGAAGCAAGCTGAAATACATCTATGTGCTGATTGTCTTTCATTTTCTTAGGCAGAATATGGCTTCTTTTGGAGGAGGGGTGACTGAATATGTTCAAAAGCAAACTCTAACTAAATTGTGTTGTTAAATAATCATTTGTATTGCTTTGGAGGTTAAGTATGTGACTGAGCATAATAGGTTGAATCACATTATTGCAGTCATTATATTTTGTGACTTTTCTTAGGTAAAGGTGGTGCACCATAACAGAGTGAGTATCCTCTATTGGGATAATTTGTGTGTGAAAAGATCTAAAACTACTTTATCCAAGAAAATGAAAGAAAACTACTACTTCTTGAACCGTGAAAGTAAAGTTTTCTAACATTTGAAATGAAAAACATGCACATATATTCTTTCTCATAAGGGAAGTATATAATTCATAAAATTACATCTATAACTGAAATATTTGGGGATTTGGAAATGAGTAGCACAATGTTTTAGGCACAACTGCATGGCAAGCATCAGAGTGCAGGATGAGGTCATTTCATAGACACAGGCAGCCCGGTTGCACAAGCTGGTGAAATTGTGCAGTTGATTTTACATGCTAATGATAGTATAAATGTCACCTCACAGAAAGAGGTTCCCTGGTTCAATTCTCAGCTGGGGTACCTTTTGTGCTAAGTCTGCATTTCCTCCCTGTTTTTGTGTGGATTTCCTCCAGGTGCTTTGGTTTCCTCCCACATTCCAAAGAAGTGCATAAGGTGGATTGGAGACTCTAAATTGGCCATAGGTGTATGTGTGTGTGTGTGTGTGTGTGTGTGTGTGTGTGTGTGTGTGTGTGTGTGTGTGTGTGTGTGTGTGTGTGTGTCTGTGTGTCTGTGTGTATGCATGTCAGTGTGTGGTGTAGATGGCAGCCACGGCAAGACCAGCAACCTGGTGGCATAACCTTTGTCTCTAAATGATTGTCACTGTTGAAGTGACACCCCGACCCATGTACAAAAGATGGAAAAAAGGTCTTGTGGATGGATGGATGATAATGTGTCCAAATGTGAATGCAACTAATGCTAAGCAACCTGGCAGAGTGATTCAGAAACATATAAAAATTGTGTGGCCAGCCATGAACACCGCAGAGTTTACGCACCACATTTTTTTGATGAACAGAGGACAATATTGTACTACCACACTAAGATTAGCAGCCATATTAGCCATACAGTATATGTTAGAGAATGCTCTCAGGACCAGTGAGAGCAAAATTGCACAGTATCACCCCCCTCCTTGTATCAGAAGAATATAACCTTGGCTAGAATGTCATCACCTCAATGGAAGGGGCACAGTTTAGTGTTATCATGTGAACAGATACATAAGACAGCAGGTAGACATGTGCCATCCTTCGAAGGGCTCTTATGGGAGGGGTGGACACTACATCATATGGAGCTCTTGACAATTCTTGCTACAAGGACATTTAGCAACCATTGAGAGACATAGTGAGTGTGCCAAATGTAGATCAGTCCTTCCCTCTGTCAAATAATGTAAATATCTTCAGTTGATCAGTCTGTACTCATAAATAAACGTGTTAGCACAATAGCAATATCTGTTAACATTATGCAATTTCAGGGCTTTTAACATGACAATTATGCTAGTAAGGCAACTTAAGGTAAATGTCTCTAAATTTATAAAGTGAAAACAATGCTTACCAGGCTACCAGCATTAGACTCAATGGTGAGACTTGTGCCTGCCTATACACATCATTATAGAATGCTTAGTGGTCTGCAAATGCCCAGACATGTCTGTGACATCCAAGGGTCTGCAGGCATTTAAACCCACCTCATAGCCCAATGCTACAACCAAGGCCACCAGTGTGGTCTATATAGGGTCGCTACCTTTTTTTCAGTGCATCTTCCCAAACCTTACATTCTGGCATCAGGGTTGGTTATATGCAACTATATGCTGGCATTGGGATAAATAGCACTGCCCTGGCTGCTTGTCTATGTGCATCATAGGATACCCACAGCATGTGTCAAAATAATTCTGCAAATGTTTTCATCTAGCCAGCAGCCATTAAAATGATCATTGTTTCTGAGGGGTCTGAGTCTGGCAGGTCTCCCTGGTGGTTCAGAAAAGATAGTAAATGCTATCTATTCCCTGCATCAGGACTACTGAGAATGCCTGCTGAAGAACACGTATGAGGGTTCCCATTGCAAGATGGTTGCCTTGAGCTGCCTTTCCAGTACAGTGATTAATGCCTTTGGCATCAGCAACTCAGGAGGTCAGCACTAGCATCACACTAAGGGCCTAAAGAGGCACCACTGTGACCTTCTTAGCCAATGGGAAGAACACGATAGAAAGGGTAAGCCAGAGTTCTGTAGTAAGTTATTGTGAACGGTGGTGCTTATAATTAGATGTGCATTTATCTTTAATTGTATGCAGCTTTTAGGGGTCATGGAGATGTTTCTTTTTCTTTTTCAACTCCTGGTGAAATGGAGGACATGATATGTCAGTGATAGTAAGCAAGGCTGCTAAGGTGCCTTTATAACTGCATATGTGTTAGGCACCTGCTCCATTCTCCATTTTACTATTGCTGCTTAATTACTTTAAACATTGCATGCTTTGTTTCGCGTAATGTGCCACATATCGTATTACTGCATGTAGAACAATTCTAATTGGGCTGACAGTGGGTGATCCACCACCTGTGTGTTATTATCTGCCTTGGAATTATCTGGTTGGCATCATACATTCATAGGTGTGTACTAGGCTAATGCCCCTGGAGCCTTTACAAGCCTAGCCCCCCAAAAAATTGCCCATGCACCATGCCACCCAATGTTAGTTCACAGTGCCTATATCCAGTAGTGCAACTGGAATGATCCCTGGGTCATTTAATGTTATATCCATGTCCATTCTTTTGGTGTTGCATATATTTAGCGTAGTCCCCATGATACCATTCAGTGCTCTGTTTGGTAGACCGTGACTGCCACCTGCTGTTAAGATCCTATTCCATGGGCACTTCATGCTCAAGGGGTTGTTCACACCACCTTCATTGCCCCTTGTGTTCACACTCATGCACACTTCAAATGCCATATATGGGCATGTCCTATTATTATATTCATGGGAGAGATTAGAAAAGTCATGTTAA